>NW_027476608.1:0-174160 GCF_051020955.1 Megalopta genalis
AAACCATATGATTCCCATGGATTTGAAGCTAAGCCTTCTACTTCGCAATGGTTTGAAGCTAAATCATTTATATCGCAAGTATTTGAAGGTAAATCAGTTGTTTCGCATGGATTTGAATATAAAACTTCTACTTCGCATTGATTTGAAGCTGAATCATGTGTTTCGCTGGAATTTGATGCTACCACATCTTTTTTACATGCAGTTGAAGCTAAATCATGTATATTACAAGTATTTGAAGCTGAACCATTTGTTTCGGATAGATTCGAAGATATGCCTCCTACTTCGTATTGATTTGAATCTAAATCATGTGTTTCGCATGGATTTGAAGCTAAGCATTCTACTTCGCATTTATTTGAATCGAATTCATGTGTTTCGCATGGATTTGAAGCTAACTCGTTTGTTTCGCATGCGTTTGAAGTTATATCACTTGTATCGCAAGCATTTGAAGTTAAATCATTTGTGTCGCATGGATTTGAAGCTAACTCGTTTGTTTCGCATGCGTTTGAAGCTATATCATTTACATCGCAAGTATTTGAATTTAAATTATTTGTGTCGCATGGATTTGTAGCTAAGCCTTCTATTTCGCATTGATTTGAAGATAAATCATGTGTTTCGCTTGGATTGGAAGCTAACTCGTTTGTTTCGCATGCAGTTGAAGCTAAATCATGTATATCACAAGTATTTGAAGCTAAACCATATGATTCCCATGGATTTGAAGCTAAGCCTTCTACTTCGCAATGGTTTGAAGCTAAATCATTTATATCGCAAGTATTTGAAGGTAAATCAATTGTTTCGCATGGATTTGAAGATAAAACTTCTACTTCGCATTGATTTGAAGCTGAATCATGAGTTTCGCTGGAATTTGATGCTACCACATCTTTTTTACATGCAGTTGAAGCTAAATCATGTATATTACAAGTATTTGAAGCTGAACCATTTGTTTCGCATGGATTTGAAGCTAAGCCTACTACTTCGCATTGATTTGAAGCTGATTCATGTGTTTCGCATGGATTTGACGCTAACTCGTTTGTTTCGCCTGCAGTTGAAGCTAAATCATGTTTATCACAAGTATTTGAAGCTAAATCATTTGTTTCGCTTGGATTTGAAGCTAAGCCTACTACTTCGCATTGATTTTAAGCTGAATCATGTGTTTCGCATGGACTTCAAGCTAACTCGTTTTTTTCGCTTGCATCTGAAGCTATTTCATTTAAACCGCAGGAATTTGAAGGTAAATCATTTGATTCGCATGGATTTGAAACTAAGCCTACTACTTCGCATTGATTTGAAGTTAAATCATGTGTTTCGCACGGATTTGAATCTAACTCGTTTGTTTCGCATGCAGTTGAAGCTAAGTCATGTATATCACAAGTATTTGAAGCTAAACCATTTATTTCGCATGGATTTGATGCTAAGCCATCTACTTCGCACTGATTTGAAGCTAAGTCATGTGTTTCCTAGGATTTGTAGCTAACTCCTTTGTTTCGCATGCAATTGAAGCTAAATCATTTATATCTCAAGCATTTGAAGCTAAACCATTCGTTTCCCGTGGATTCGAAGATAAGCCTTCTACTTCGCATTGATTTGATGCTAAATCATGTGTTTCGCATGGATTTGATGATAAAACGTTCGTTTCGCATGCTGCTGAAGCTAAATCACGTATATCACAAGTATTTGAAGCTAAATCACTTGTATCGCATGGATTTGAAACTACGCCTTTACGTCGCATTGATTTGAAGCTAAACAATTTGTTTCGCTTGGATTTGAAGCTAAGCCTTCTACTTCGCATTGATTTGAAGCTAAATCATGTGTTTCGCATAGATTTGAAGCTAACTCCTTTGATTCGCATGCAGTTGAAGCTAAATCTTGTTTATCACAAGTATTTGAAGGTAAATCATTTGTTTCGCATGGATTTGATGCTAAGACTTCTACTTCGCATTGATTTGATGTTAAATCATGAATTTTCCACGGATTTCAAGCTAACTCGTTTGATTCGCATGCAGTTGAAGCTTAATCATGTTTATCACAAGTATTTGAAGCTAAATAATTTGTTTCGCATTGATTTGAAGCTAAACCTACTAATTCACATTGATTTGAAGTTAAATCATGTGTTTCCCTTGGACTGGAAGCTAACTCGTTTGATTCGCATGCAAGTTGACTCTAAATCGTGTTTATCACAAGTATTTGATGCTAAACCACTTGTTTCGCATGGATTTGAAGTTAAGCCTTCTACTTCGCATTGATTTGAAGCTATATCATGTGTTTCCCTTGGATTTGATGCTAACTCGTTTGATTCGCATGAATATGAAGCTAAATCGATCTTTTAAAATCGCTATTTCCCACGAATTTGAATCGAAATCGTGTGTTTCGCATGATATTGAGGTTAAATCGTTTGTTTCGTGTAGATTTAAAGCTAATTCGTGTATTTCACTTGAATCTGAAGCTAAATTGTTCATTTCGCATGATTTTGAAGCTAAATCGTTTATTTAAAATCGCTATTTCGATCGAATTTGAGTCGAAATCGTGTATTTCGCATGATATTGACGCTATATCGTTTGCCCCGCGTGAATTTGAAGCGAATTCGTGTATTTTGCATGAATCTGAAGCTAATTTGTTCATTTGGCATGAATATGAATCTAAATCGATCGTTTAAAATCGCTATTTCGCACGAATTTGAATCGAAATCGTGTGTTTCGCATGATATTGAAGTTAAATCGTTTGTTTCGTATGGATTTAAAGCTAATTCCAGTATTTCGCATGAATCTGAAGCTAAATTGTGCATTTCGCATGAATTTGAAGCTAAATCGTTTATTTAAAATAGCTATTTTGTTCGAATTTGAGTCGAAATCGTGTATTTCGCATGATATTGACGCTAAATCGTTTGTCCTGCGTGGATTTGAAGCAAATTCGTGTATTTCACATGAATCTGAATCTAAATTGTTCATTTCGAATGAATTTGAAGCTAAATCGATCGATTAAAATCGCTATTTCGCACGAATTTGAATCGAAATCGTGTGTTTCGCATGATATTGAAGTTAAATCGTTTGTATCGCGAGGATTTTAAGCTAATCCGTGCATTTCGCATGAGTCGGAAGCTAAATTGTTCATTTCCCATTTATTTGAATCTAAATCGTTCGTTTAAAATCGCTATTTCGTACGAATTTGAGTGGAATCGTGTATTTCGCATGATATTGACGCTAAATCGTTTGTCTCGCGTGGATTTGAAGCAATTCGTGTATTTCGCATGAATTTGAAGCTAAATTGTTCATTTCGTATGAAATTGAAGCTAAATCGTTTGTTTAAAGTCGCTATTTCGCTCGAATTTGAGTCGGAATCGTGTATTTCGCATGAATCTGAAGCTAAATTGTTCATTTGGCATGAACTTGAAGCTAAATCGATCTTTTAAAACCGCTATTTCCCACGAATTTGAATCGAAATCGTATGTTTCGCATGATATTGAAGTTAAATCGTTTGTTTCGTGTGTTACGTCCCGGGGATCGAAAATCGCGTTGACTATTGAACGCGTCGAATTCCACGGAGTTTAAACGTAAATTGCAATCTTTTCGTTCACGCGGCGCGGGGCGTCCGCGTCTAACTGGGATAACCACGAGGCGCTTGCAGGCGATTCACAATTCAGCACTCACCGGGCGGGGTATTCTAATCGGCACGCTGTTAGTACGTCGTGCGAGGATGAAGTAGACCAGTCGTCTCGGGTCGGCTTCGGGGATCTTGGCGACGTCGAGGATAGAAGCCGGAACGTCGAGTGACCTTGGCGTTATCCAGGGAGTCTGGGCAGCTTGCAGCAGCTGTCATAGACGGGCTTCTATGGCGGCGTTAACCGTGAGTGCAGGATCACGTGAGTGTTGCTGGCGTTCCGCGTGGGATCGGCGTAGCTTCCTCAATTGATAAGACCGACCGGCGCGTTTCGGCATGGACGTAATGCAAGCGTGAGGTTAAAACAACGTGTACAATGGAGGCAATGGTACGACTCTCTCCTAGTGCGGCGCTTACGGGGCGAGCGTCCAACACACACTGGTAGAAAGGCTAATTCTCTAGGAGCATATGCGTTCGTGCCGAGCATACGGGGCGTGCTCCAAGGCGCACGAAAGCTTATTCGAATGTAGGAAGATTAGTGAGAAGCGATTGTCCAGCCGATACTAGTCGATAATCACCGAACCGATATCGAATTAAGTTAGCGTCGAGGTTAATTAAGGAACTGGTAGATCGTAATGAGTTTCACTGAATTTATGTATACTAAATAAAGGTAATATATTCTTGAACTAAAGTTACACTTGTGGACTTATACCTTAAACGACTTAGAATTATTAAGTATGAACTAGGATTCAGAGTTGAGGTAGAATTAGAAACGCGTAGCACTATGCGGAGTGCTGGAGGTGGACGTCTAGTCCAGGAGACGGCGGAGGTAGAACTGATGTTCCGAGCCGCTGCTCGGAGCTCCTCTGGTACGTCGAGGAGTGGGGGTCGCTGCGTGCGCGCGCTTGGTGCGGCGGAGAGTGGGGCTGCCTACGTCAGAGGTACGGGGCGCCGGCGTAGGCGTCGAGACGGCGGCCGGGAAAGTGAAGCAGGTATACAAGGGTTGAGAGGGTCGTGAAGGGTAGGCGAGGGCAAGATAAGTGAAAGTTTGTGTAATGGTAAGGGATCCTAAGAGGGTAGGCGAGGGGAACAGTGCAAGTGGAGATCTATGTATCGATAAGGGGTCTTAAAAGTGTAGGCGAGAGGAAAAGTGCGAGTGGAGATCTATGTAATGATAAGGAGTCCTAAAAGGGTAGGCGAAAGGAAAGGTGCAAGTGGAGATCTATGTAGCGATAAGGAGTCCTAAAAGGGGTAGGCGAGAGGAAAAGTGGTTGTACGAGGAAGACGGCGACAGATTGGCGCGACAGGTTGGCGCCCGTATTATGTCCGACTTAAAATGTATTATGCGTGGTGCTATGCATGCGAACGGATATAGTTATTATTACTTAATATAGGCGTACTGTTTAACGGCTAACCTATGCTTATCGGCTATTCGTATATAAGGTCTTATTGTTAAGTTACGCGCTACGCAATACGTCGCGAGACGTAACACGTGTGTATTCAAAGCTAATCCGTGTATTTCGCATGAATCAGAATCTAAATTGTTAATTTCGCATGAATTAGGAGCTAAATCGATCGTTTAAAATCGCTATTTCGCACGAATTTGAATTGAAATCGTGTGTTTCGCATGAATCTGAAGCTAAATTGTTCATTTGGCATGAACTTGAAGCTAAATCGATCTTTTAAAATCGCTATTTCCCACGAATTTGAATCGAAATCGTGTGTTTCGCATGATATTGAAGTTAAATCGTTTGTTTCGTGTGGATTTAAAGCTAATTCGTGTATTTCGCATGAATCTGAAGCTAAATTGTTCATTTCGCATGAATTTGAAGCTAAATCGATCGTTTAAAATCGCTATTTCGTACGAATTTGAGTCGAAATCGTGTATTTCGCATGATATTGACGCTAAATCGTTTGTCTCGCGTGGATTTGAAGCAAATTCGTGTATATCGCATGAATCTGAAGCTAAATTGTTCATTTCGCATGATTTTGAAGCTAAATCGATGGTTTAAAATCGCTATTTCGCACGAATTTGAATCGAAATCGTATGTTTCGCATGATATTGAAGTTAAATCGTGTGTTTCGTGTGGATTTAAAGCTAATTCGTGTATTTCGCATGAATCAGAATCTAAATTGTTAATTTCGCATGAATTTGAAACTAAATCGTTTGTTTAAAATCGCTATTTCGCACGAATTTGTGGCGAAATCGTGTATTTCGCATGATACTGACGCTAAATCGTTTGTCTTGCTTGGATTTGAAGCAAATTCGTGTATTTCGCATGAATTTGAAGCTAAATTGTTCATTTGGCATGAACTTGAAGCTAAATCGATCTTTTAAAATCGCTATTTCCCACGAATTTGAAAAGAAATCGTGTGTTTCGCATGATATTGAAGTTAAATCGTTTGTTTCGTGTGGATTTAAAGCTAATTCGTGTATTTCGCATGAATCTGAAGCTAAATTGTTCATTTCGCATGATTTTGAAGGTAAATCGTTTGTTTACAATCGCTATTTCGTTCGAATTTGAGTCGAAATCGTGAATTTCGCATGATATTGACGCTACATCGTTTGTCTCGCGTGGATTTGAAGCAAATTCGTGTATATCGCATGAATCTGAAGCTAAATTGTTCATTTCGCATGAATTTGAAGCTAAATCGATCGTTTAAAATCGCTATTTCGAACGAATTTGAATCGAAATCGTCTGTTTCGCATGATATTGAAGTTAAATCGTTTGTTTCGTCTGGATTTAAAGCTAATTCGAGTATTTCACATGAATCTGAAGCTAAATTGTTCATTTCGCATGAATTTGAAGCTAAATCGTTTGCTTAAAATCGCTATTTCGCACGAATTTGAGTCGTAATCGTGTATTTCGCATGAATTTGAAGCTAAATCGATCTTTTAAAATCGCTATTTCCCACGAATTTGAATCGAAATCGTGTGTTTCGCATGATATTGAAGTTAAATCGTTTGTTTCGTGTGGATTTAAAGCTAATTCGTGTATTTCACATGAATCTGAAGCTAAATTGTTAATTTCGCATGAATTAGAAGCTAAATCGATCGTTTAAAATCGCTATTTCGCACGAATTTGAATTGAAATCGTGTGTTTCGCATGATATTGAAGTTAAATCGTTTGTTTCGTGTGGATTTAAAGCTAATTCGTGTATTTCGCATGAATCAGAATCTAAATTGTTAATTTCGCATGAATTTGAAGCTAAATCGATCGTTTAAAATCGCTATTTCGCACGAATTAGAGTCGGAATCGTGTATTTCGCATGAATCTGAAGCTAAATTGTTCATTTGGCATGAATATGAAGCTAAATCGATCTTTTAAAATCGCTATTTCCCACGAATTTGAATCGAAATCGTGTGTTTCGCATGATATTGAAGTTAAATCGTTTGTCCCGCGTGGATTTGAAGCAAATTCGCGTATTTCGCATGAATCTGAAGCTAAATTGTTCATTTGGCATGAATTTGAAGCTAAATCGATCTTTTAAAATCGCTATTTCCCACGACTTTGAATCGAAATCGTGTGTTTCGCATGATATTGAAGTTAAATCGTTTGTTTCGTGTGGATTTAAAGCTAATTCGTGTATTTCGCATGAATATGAAGCTAAATTGTTCATTTCGCATGAATTTGAAGCTAAATCGTTTGCTTAAAATCGCTATTTCGCACGAATTTGAGTCGTAATCGTGTATTTCGCATGAATCTGAAGCTAAATTGTTCATTTGGCATGAATTTGAAGCTAAATCGATGTTTTAAAATCGCTAATTCCCACGAATTTGAATCGAAATCGTATGTTTCGCATGATATTGATGTTAAATCGTTTGTCCCGCGTGGATTTGAAGCAAATTCGTGTATTTCGCATGAATCTGAAGCTAAATTGTGCATTTCGCATGAATTTGAAGCTAAATCGTTTATTTAAAATAGCTATTTCGTTCGAATTTTAGTCGAAATCGTGTATTTCGCATGATATTGACGCTAAATCGTTTGTCCAGCGTGGATTTGAAGCAAATTCGTGTATTTCGCATGAATCTGAAGCTAACTTGTTCATTTCGCATGAATTTGAAGCTAAATCGATCGTTTAAAATGGCAATTTCGTACGAATTTGAAACTAAATCATGTGTTTCGCTTGGATTTGAAGCTAACTCGTTTGTTTCGCATGCAGTTGAAGCTAAATCATGTATATCACAGGTATTTGAATCTAAACCATTTGATTCCCATGGATTTGATGCTAAGCCTTCTACATCGCATTGATTTGGAGCTAAATCATGTGTTTCGCATGCATTTAAAGCTAACTCGTTTGTTACGCATGCAGTTGAAGCAAAATCATTTATATCACACGTGTTTGAAGCTAAACCATTTCATTCGCATGCATGCGAAGATAAACCTTCCACATGATTTGAAGCTAACTCATGTGTTACGCATGGATTTGGAGCTAACTCGTTTTTTTCGCATGCAGTTGAAGCTAAATCATGCATATCACAAGTATTTGTAGCTAAACCATTTCTTTCGCATGGATTTGAACCTAAGCCTTCTACTTCGCATTAATTTGATGCGAAATCGTGTGTTTCGCTTAGATTTGAAACGAAGCCTTCTACTTCGCATTGATTTAAAACTATATCATGTGTTTCAGCTTGGATCAGAACCTAACTCGTTTGTTTCGCATGCAGTTGAAGCTAAATCATGTATTTCACAAGTATTTGAAGCTAAACCATTTGTTTCGCATGAATTTGAAAATAAGCCATCTAATTAGCTTTGATTTGAATCTAAATCATTTGTTTCGCATGGATTCGAAGATCAGCCTTTTACTTCGCATTGATTTGAAGCTAAATCATGTGTTTCGCTTGGATATGAAGCTAACTCGCTTGTTTCGCATGCAGTTGAAGCTAAATCATGTATATCACAAGTATTTGAAGCTGAACCATTTGTTTCGCATGGATTTGAAGCTATGCTTTCTACTTCGCATTGATTAGAAGCTGAATCATGTGTTTCGCTTTGATTTGAAGCTAACTCGTTTGATTCGCATGCAGTTGAAGCTAAGTCATGTATATCACAAGTATCTGAAGCTAAACCATTTGTTTCGCGTGGATTCGAAGATCAGACTTCTACTTCGCATTGATTTGAAGTTAAAATATATGTTTCGCTTGGATTGAAGCTAACTGGTTTGTTTCGCATGCAGTTGAATCTAAATCATGTATATCACAAGTATTTGAAGCTAAACCTTTCGTTACCCATGGATTTGAAGCTAATTCATGTTTTTCGAATGGACTCGAAGATAAGCCTCCTACTTCGCATTGATTTGAAGCTAAATCATGTGTTTCGCTTCGATTTGAAAGTAAGCATTATACTTCGCATTGATTTGAAGCTAAATCATGTGTTACGCATGGATTTGGAGCTAACTCGTTTTTTTCGCATGCAGTTGAAGCTAAATCATGCATATCACAAGTATTTGAAGCTAAACCATTTGTTTCACATGGATTTGAACCTAAGCCTTCTACTTCGCATTAATTTGATGCGAAATCGTGTGTTTCGCTTAGATTTGAAACGAAGCCTTCTACTTCGCATTGATTTAAAACTATATCATGTGCTTCGCTTGGATCAGAACCTAACCCGTTTGTTTCGCATGCAGTTGAAGCTAAATCATGTATTTCACAAGTATTTGAAGATAAACCATTTGTTTCGCATGAATTTGAAAATATGCCATCTAGTTCGCTTTGATTTGAATCTAAATCATTTGTTTCGCATGGATTCGAAGATCAGCCTTTTACTTCGCATTGATTTGAAGCTAAGTCATGTGTTTCGCTTGTATTTGAAGCTAACTCGTTGGTTTAGCATGCTGTTGAAGCTAAATCATGTATATCACAAGTATTTGAAGCTAAACCATGTGTTTAGCATGGATTTTAAGCTAACTCGTTTGTTTCGCTTCCAGTGAAACTAAATCATGTATATCACAAGTATTTGAAGCTAAACCATTTGTTGCGCAAGGATTTGAAGATAAGCCTTCTACTTTGCATTGATTTGAGGCTAAATCATGTGTTTCGCATGGATTTAAAACTAACTCGTTATTTCGCCTGCATTTGAAGCTGTATCACTTATATTCGCAAGTATTTGAAGCTCAATCATTCGTTTCGCATGGATTAGAAGATACGGGTTCTACTTCGCATTGATTTGAAGTTAAATCATGTGTTTCGTATGGATTTGAAGCTAACTCGTTTGTTTCGACTGCATTTGAAGTTATATCACTTATATTCGCAAGCATTTGAAACTAAATCATTCGTTTCGCATTGATTTGAAGCTAAGCTTTCTACTTCGCATGGATTTGGAGCTAAATCATGGGTTTCGCATTAATTTGAAGATAAATCATTTGTTTCATTTGGATTTAAAGCTAACTCGTTTGTTTAGCATGTATTTGAAGCTATATCGATTATATTCGCAAGTTTTTGAAGTTAAACCATTCGTTTCGCATGGATTTGAAACTAAGCCTTCTACTTCGCTTTAATTTGGAGCTAAATCATGTGTTTCGCATGGATTAGAAGATAAGGCTCCTACTTCGCATTGATTTGAAGATAAATCATGTGATTCGCTTGGATTTGAAGCTAACTCGATTGTTTCGCCTGCATTTGAAGCAATATCACTTATATTCGCAAGTATTTGAAGCTAAAACGTTCGTTTCGCATGGATTTGAAGCTAAGCCTTCTACTGCGCATTGATTCGAAGATAAATCATGTGAATCGTATGGATTTGAAGCTACCTCGTTTGTTTCGCATGCAGTTGAAGCTAAATCGTGTATATTACAAATATTTGAAGCTAAACCATTTGTTTCGCATAGATTTGAAACTACGCCTTCCACTTCGCATTGATTAGATGCTAAATTATTTGTTTCGCTCGGATTTGAAGCTGAGCCTTCTACTTCGCATTGATTTGAAGCTAAATCATGTGTTTCGCATGGATTTGAAGCTAACACGTTTGTTTCGCATGCTGTTGAATCTAAACCATGTATATTACAATTATTTGAAACTAAATCATTTGATTCCCATGGAACTGATGCTAAGCCTTCTACTTCGCATTGATTTGAAGCTAAATCATGTATTTCGCATGGATTTGAAGCTAACACGTTTGTTTCGCATGCTGTTGAATCTAAACCATGTATATTACAATTATTTGAAACTAAATCATTTGATTCCCATGGAACTGATGCTAAGCCTTCTACCTCGCATTGATTTGGAACTAAATCATGTGTTTCGCTTGGATTTGAAGCTAACTCGTTTTTTTTGCATGCAGTTGAAGTTATATCATGTATATCACAGGTATTTGAAGCTAAACCTTTTGTGTCGCATGGTTTCAAAGATCAGTATTCTACTTCGCATTGATTTGAATCTAAGTCATGTGTTTTGCTTGGATTTGATGCTAACTCGTTGGTTTCGCCGGCATTTGAAGCCATATCACTTATATTCGCAAGTATTTGAAGCTAAACTACTTGGCTCGCTTGGATTTGAAACCAAGCTTTCCACTTCGCACTGATTTGAAGCTAAATCATGTCTTTCGCTTGGATTTGAAGCTAACTCGTTTGCTTCGCATGCAGTAGAACATAAACCATGTATATCACAAGTATTTGAAGCTGAACCGTTTAATTGGCGTGGATTTGAAGCTAAAACTTCTACTTCGCATTGATTTGAAACTAAATCATGTATTTCACATGCACCTGAAGGTGACTCGTTTCTTTCGCCTGCATTTGAATCTATATCACTTATATTGGCAAGTATTTGAAGCTAAATCTTTCGTTTCGCCTGGATTTGAAACTAAGCCTTCTACTTCACATTGATTTGAATTTAAATCATGTTTTTCGCTGGATTTGAAGGTAACTCGTTTGATTCGCATACAGTTGAATCTAAATCATGTATATCACAAGTATTTGAAGCTAAAACATTTGTTTCACATTGATTTGAAACTAAGCTTTCTACTTCGCATTGATTTGAAGTTAAATCATGTGTTTCCCTTGGATTTGAAGCTAAGTCGTTTCATTCGCATGCAGTTGAAGCTAAATCATGTTTATCACAAGTATCTGAATCCAAACCATTTGTTTCGCTTTGATTTGAAGCTAAGCCTTCTACTTCGCATTGATTTGAAGTTAAATCATGTGTTTCCCTGGGATTTGAAGCGAACTCGTTCGATACGCATGCAGTTGAAATCATGTTTATCACAAGTATTTGAAGCTAAACCATTTGTTTCGCATTGACTTGAAGCTAAGCCTGCTACTTCGCATTGATTTGAAATTGAATCATGTGTTTCGCAAGGACTTGAAGCTAACTCGTTTGATTCGCCTGCAGTTGAAGCTAAATCATGTTTATTACATGTATCTGAACCCAAAACAATTGTTTCGCATTGATTTGAAGCTAAGCCTACTACTTCGCATTGATTTGAATTTAAATCATGTGTTTCCCTTGGATTTGAAGCAAACTCGTTTGATTCGCATGCAGTTGAAGCTAAATCATGTTTATCACAAGTATCTGAATCCAAATCATATGTTTCGCATTGATTTGAAGCTAAGCCTCCTACTTCGCATTGATTTGAAGTTAATATCATGTGTTTCTCTTGGATTTGAAGCTAACTCGTTTGAGTCGCATGCAGTTGAAGCTAAATCATGTTTACTACATGTATCTGAACCCAAAACATTTGTTTCGCATGGATTTGATGCTAAGCCTTCTACTTCGCATTGATTTGAAGTTAACTCATGTGTTTCCCATGAATTTGAAGCTAACACGTTTGTTTCGCCTGCATTTGAAGGTATTTCATTTAAATCGCAGGTATTTGAAGGTAAATCATTTGCTTCGCATGGATTTGAAGCTAAGCCTTCTACTTCGCATTGATTTGAAGTTAAATCATGTGTTTCCCTGGGATTTGAATCTAACTCGTTTGATTCGCATGCAGTTGACTCTAAATCGTGTTTATCACAAGTATTTGAAGCTAAACCATTTGTTTCGCATGGATTTGAAGCTAAGCCTTCTACTTCGCATTGATTTGAAGTTAAATCATTTGTTTCCCACGAATTTGAAGCTAACTCGTTTGTTTCGCCTGCATTTGAAGGTATTTCATTTAAACCGCAGGTATTTGAAGGTAAATCATTTGTTTCGCATGGATTTGAAGCTAAGCCTTCTACTTCGCTTTGATTTGAAGTTGAATCATGTGTTTTCCTGGGATTTGAAGCTAACTCGTTTGATTCGCATGAAGTTGACTCTAAATCTCGTTTATCACAAGTATTTGAAGCTAAACCACATGTTTCGCATGGATTTGAAGTTAAGCCTTCTACTTTATATTGATTTGATGCTAAATCATGCGTTCCGCATGGATTTGATGCTAACTCGTTTTTTTCGACTGCATTTGAAGCTATTTCATTTAAACCGCAGGTATTTGAAGGTAAATCATTTGTTTCGCATGGATTTAAAGCTAAGCCTCCTACTTCGCTTTGATTTGAAGTTAAATCATGTGTTTCCCTGGTATTTGAAGCTAACACGTTTGATTCGCATGCAGTTGAAGCTAAATCCCGTTTATCACAAGTATTTGAAACCAAACCACATGTTTCGCATGGGTTTGAAGTTAAGCCTTCTACTTCGCATTGATTTGAATTTAAATCATGTGTTTCGCATGGATTTGATGCTAACTCGTTTCTTTCGCCTGCATTTGAAGCTATTTCATTTAAACCGCAGGTATTTGAAGGTAAATCATTTGTTTCGCATGGATGTAAAGCTAAGCCTCCTACTTCGCTTTGATTTGAAGTTAAATCATGTGTTTCCCTGGTATTTGAAGCTAACTCGTTTGATTCGCATGCAGTTGAAGCTAAATCCCGTTTATCACAAGTATTTGAAACGAAACCACATGTTTCGCATGGGTTTGAAGTTAAGCCTTCTACTTCGCATTGATTTGAATTTAAATCATGTGTTTTCCCGGGATTTGAAGCTAACTCGTTTGATTCGCATGCAGTTGAAGCTAAATCCCGTTTATCACAAGTATTTGAAGCTAAATCATTTGTTTCGCATGGATTTGAAGCTAAGCCTTCTACTGCGCATTGATTTGAAGTTAAATCGTGTGTTTCCCTGGGATTTGAATCTAACTCGTTTGATTCGCATGCAGTTGACTCTAAATCGTGTTTATCACAAGTATTTGAAGCTAAACCATTTGTTTCGCATGGATTTGAAGCTAAGCCTTCTACTTCGCATTGATTTGAAGCTAACTCATGTGTTTCCCATGAATTTGAAGCTAACTCGTTTGTTTCGCCTGCATTTGAAGGTATTTCATTTAAACCGCAGGTATTTGAAGGTAAATCATTTGTTTCGCATGGATTTGAAGGTAAGCCTCCTACTTCGCTTTGATTTGAAGTTGAATCATGTGTTTTCCTGGGATTTGAAGCTAACTTGTTTGATTCGCATGCAGTTGACTCTAAATCCCGTTTATCACAAGTATTTGAAGCTAAACCACACGTTTCGCATGGACTTGAAGTTAAGCCTTCTACTTCATATTGATTTGATGCTAAATCATGTGTTTCGCATGGATTTGATGCTAACTCGTTTTTTTCGCCTGCATTTGAAGCTATTTCATTTAAACCGCAGGTATTTGAAGGTAAATCATTTGTTTCTCATGGATTTGAATCTAAGCCTCCTACTTCGCTTTGAGTTGAAGTTAAATCATGTGTTTTCCTGGGATTTGAAGCTAACTCGTTTCATTCGGATGCAGTTGACTCTAAATCCCGTTTATCACAAGTTTTTGAAGCTAAACCACATGTTTCGCATGGATTTGAAGTTAAGCCTTCTACTTCATATTGATTTGATGCTAAATCATGTGTTCCGCATGGATTTGATGCTAACTGTTTTTTTTCGCCTGCATTTGAAGCTATTTCATTTAAACTGCAGGTATTTGAAGGTAAATCATTTGTTTCGCATGGATTTGAATCTAAGCCTTCTAGTTCGCATTGATTTGAAGTTAATATCATGTGTTTCTCTTGGATTTGACGCTATCTCGTTTGAATCGCATGCAGTTGACTCTAAATCGTGTTTATCACAAGTATTTGAAGCTAAACCATTTGTTTCGCATGGATTTGAAGCTAAGCCTTCTACTTCGCATTGATTTGAAGTTAAATCATGTGTTTCCCATGAATTTGAAGCTAACTCGTTTGTTTCGCCTGCATTTGAAGGTATTTCATTTAAACCGCAGGTATTTGAAGGTAAATCATTTGTTTCGCATGGATTTGAAGCTAAGCCTCCTACTTCGCTTTGATTTGAAGTTGAATCATGTGGTTTCCTGGGATTTGAAGCTAACTCGTTTGATTCGCATGAAGTTGACTCTAAATCTCGTTTATCACAAGTATTTGAAGCTAAACCATTTGTTTCGCATGGATTTGAAGCTAAGCCTTCTACTTCGCATTGATTTGAAGCTAACTCATGTGTTTCCCATGAATTTGAAGCTAACTCGTTTGTTTCGCCTGTATTTGAAGGTATTTCATTTAAACCGCAGGTATTTGAAGGTAAATCATTTGTTTCGCATGGATATGAAGCTAAGCCTCCTACTTCGCTTTGATTTGAAGTTAAATCATGTGTTTTCCTGGGATTTGAAGCTAACTCGTTTGATTCGCATGCAGTTGACTCTAAATCCCGTTTATCACAAGTATTTGAAGCTAAAACCACATGTTTCGCATGGATATGAAGTTAAGCCTCCTACTTCATATTGATTTGATGCTAAATCATGTGTTTCCCATGAATTTGAAGCTAACTCGTTTGTTTCGCCTGCATTTGAAGGTATTTCATTTAAATCGCAGGCATTTGAAGGTAAATCATTTGTTTCGCATGGATTCAAGCTAAGCCTCCTACTTCGCTTTGATTTGAAGTTGAATCATGTGTTTCCCTGGTATTTGAAGCTAACTCGTTTGATTCGCATGCAGTTGAAGCTAAATCCCGTTTATCACAAGTATTTGAAGCTAAATCATTTGTTTCGCATGGTTTTGAATCTAAGCCTTCTAGTTCGCATTGATTTGAAGTTAATATCATGTGTTTCTCTTGGATTTGACGCTATCTCGTTTGAATCGCATGCAGTTGACTCTAAATCGTGTTTATCACAAGTATTTGAAGCTAAACCATTTGTTTCGCATGGATTTGAAGCTAAGCCTTCTACTTCGCATTGATTTGAAGTTAAATCATGTGTTTCCCATGAATTTGAAGCTAACTCGTTTGTTTCGCCTGCATTTGAAGGTATTTCATTTAAACCGCAGGTATTTGAAGGTAAATCATTTGTTTCGCATGGATTTGAAGCTAAGCCTCCTACTTCGCTTTGATTTGAAGTTGAATCATGTGTTTTCCTGGGATTTGAAGCTAACTCGTTTGATTCGCATGAAGTTGACTCTAAATCTCGTTTATCACAAGTATTTGAAGCTAAACCATTTGTTTCGCATGGATTTGAAGCTAAGCCTTCTACTTCGCATTGATTTGAAGTTAAATCATGTGTTTCCCACGAATTTGAAGCTAACTCGTTTGTTTCGCCTGCATTTGAAGCTATTTCATTTAAACTGCAGGTATTTGAAGGTAAATCATTTGTTTCGCATGGATTTGTAGCTAAACCTTCTAGTTCGCATAGATTTGAAGTTAATATCATGTGTTTCTCTTGGATTTGACGCTATCTCGTTTGAATCGCATGCAGTTGACTCTAAATTGTGTTTATCACATGTATTTGAAGCTAAACCATTTGTTTCGCATGGATTTGATGCTAACTCGTTTATTTCGACTGCATTTGAAGCTATTTCATTTAAACCGCAGGTATTTGAAGGTAAATCATTTGTTTCGCATGGATTTAAAGCTAAGCCTCCTACTTCGCTTTGATTTGAAGTTAAATCATGTGTTTCCCTGGTATTTGAAGCTAACACGTTTGATTCGCATGCAGTTGAAGCTAAATCCCGTTTATCACAAGTATTTGAAGCTAAATCATTTGTTTCGCATGGATTTGAAGCTAAGCCTTCTAATTCGCATTGATTTGAAGTTAAATCATGTGTTTCCCTGGGATTTGAATCTAACTCGTTTCATTCGCATGCAGTTGACTCTAAATCGTGTTTATCACAAGTATTTGAAGCTAAACCATTTGTTTCGCATGGATTTGAAGCTAAGCCTTCTACTTCGCATTGATTTGAAGTTAAATCATGTGTTTCCCACGAATTTGAAGCTAACTCGTTTGATTCGCATGAAGTTGACTCTAAATCTCGTTTATCACAAGTATTTGAAGCTAAACCACATGTTTCGCATGGATTTGAAGTTAAGCCTTCTACTTTATATTGATTTGATGCTAAATCATGCGTTCCGCATGGATTTGATGATAACTCTCTTTTTTTTCGCCTGCATTTCAAGCTATTTCATTTAAACTGCAGGTATTTGAAGGTAAATCATTTGTTTCCCATAGATTTGAATTTAAGCCTCCTACTTCGCTTTGATTAGAAGTTAAATCATGTGTTTTCCTGGGATTTGAATCTAACTCGTTTGATTCGCATGCAGTTGACTCTAAATCGTGTTTATCACAAGTATTTGAAGCTAAACCATTTGTTTCGCATGGATTTGAAGCTAAGCCTTCTACTTCGCATTGATTTGAAGCTAACTCATGTGTTTCCCATGAATTTGAAGCTAACTCGTTTGTTTCGCCTGTATTTGAAGGTATTTCATTTAAACCGCAGGTATTTGAAGGTAAATCATTTGTTTCGCATGGATATGAAGCTAAGCCTCCTACTTCGCTTTGATTTGAAGTTAAATCATGTGTTTTCCTGGGATTTGAAGCTAACTCGTTTGATTCGCATGCAGTTGACTCTAAATCCCGTTTATCACAAGTATTTGAAGCTAAAACCACATGTTTCGCATGGATATGAAGTTAAGCCTCCTACTTCATATTGATTTGATGCTAAATCATGTGTTTCCCATGAATTTGAAGCTAACTCGTTTGTTTCGCCTGCATTTGAAGCTATTTCATTTAAACTGCAGGTATTTGAAGGTAAATCATTTGTTTCGCATGGATTTGTAGCTAAGCCTTCTAGTTCGCATTGATTTGAAGTTAATATCATGTGTTTCTCTTGGATTTGACGCTATCTCGTTTGAATCGCATGCAGTTGACTCTAAATTGTGTTTATCACATGTACTTGAAGCTAAACCATTTGTTTCGCATGGATTTGAAGCTAAGCCTTCTACTTCATATTGATTTGATGCTAAATCATGTGTTTCGCATGGATTTGATGCTAACTCGTTTTTTTCGCCTGCATTTGAAGCTATTTCATTTAAACCGCAGGTATTTGAAGGTAAATCATTTGTTTCGCATGGATTTAAAGCTAAGCCTCCTACTTCGCTTTGATTTGAAGTTAAATCATGTGTTTCCCTGGTATTTGAAGCTAACTCGTTTGATTCGCATGCAGTTGAAGCTAAATCCCGTTTATCACAAGTATTTGAAGCTAAATCATTTGTTTCTCATGGATTTGAAGCTAAGCCTTCTACTTCGCATTGATTTGAAGTTAAATCATCTGTTTCCCCGGGATTTGAATCTAACTCGTTTGATTCGCCTGCATTTGAAGCTATTTCAATTAAACCGCAGGTATTTGAAGGTAAATCATTTGTTTCGCATGGATTTAAAGCTAAGCCTCCTACTTCGCTTTGATTTGAAGTTAAATCATGTGTTTCCCTGGTATTTGAAGCTAACTCGTTTGATTCGCATGCAGTTGAAGCTAAATCCCGTTTATCACAAGTATTTGAAACCAAACCACATGTTTCGCATGGATTTAAAGCTAGCCTCCTACATCGCTTTGATTTGAAGTTAAATCATGTTTTTCCCTGGTATTTGAAGCTAACTCGTTTGATTCGCATGCAGTTGAAGCTAAATCCCGTTTATCACAAGTATTTGAAGCTAAATCATTTGTTTCGCATGGATTTGAAGCTAAGCCTTCTACTGCGCATTGATTTGAAGTTAAATCATGTGTTTCCCTGGGATTTGAATCTAACTCGTTTGATTCGCATGCAGTTGACTCTAAATCGTGTTTATTACAAGTATTTGAAGCTAAACCATTTGTTTCGCATGGATTTGAAGCTAAGCCTTCTACTTCGCATTGATTGAAGCTAACTCATGTGTTTCCCATGAATTTGAAGCTAACTCGTTTGTTTCGCCTGCATTTGAAGGTATTTCATTTAAACCGCATGTATTTGAAGGTAAATCATTTGTTTCGCATGGATTTGAAGCTAAGCCTCCTACTTCGCTTTGATTTGAAGTTGAATCATGTGTTTCTCTTGGATTTGACGCTATCTCGTTTGAATCGCATGCAGTTGACTCTAAATCGTGTTTATCACAAGTATTTGAAGCTAAACCATTTGTTTCGCATGGATTTGAAGCTAAGCCTTCTACTTCGCATTGATTTGAAGTTAAATCATGTGTTTCCCATGAATTTGAAGCTAACTCGTTTGTTTCGCCTGCATTTGAAGGTATTTCATTTAAACCGCAGGTATTTGAAGGTAAATCATTTGTTTCGCATGGATTTGAAGCTAAGCCTCCTACTTCGCTTTGATTTGAAGTTGAATCATGTGTTTTCCTGGGATTTGAAGCTAACTCGTTTGATTCGCATGAAGTTGACTCTAAATCTCGTTTATCACAAGTATTTGAAGCTAAACCATTTGTTTCGCATGGATTTGAAGCTAAGCCTTCTACTTCGCATTGATTTGAAGTTAAATCATGTGTTTCCCACGAATTTGAAGCTAACTCGTTTGTTTCGCCGGCATTTGAAGCTATTTCATTTAAACTGCAGGTATTTGAAGGTAAATCATTTGTTTCGCACGGATTTGTAGCTAAACCTTCTAGTTCGCATTGATTTGAAGTTAATATCATGTGTTTCTCTTGGATTTGACGCTATCTCGTTTGAATCGCATGCAGTTGACTCTAAATCGTGTTTATCACAAGTATTTGAAGCTAAACCATTTGTTTCGCATGGATTTGAAGCTAAGCCTTCTACTTCGCATTGATTTGAAGTTAAATCATGTGTTTCCCATGAATTTGAAGCTAACTCGCTTGTTTCGCATGCAGTTGAAGCTAAATCATGTATATCACAAGTATTTGAAGCTGAACCATTTGTTTCGCATGGATTTGAAGCTATGCTTTCTACTTCGCATTGATTAGAAGCTGAATCATGTGTTTCGCTTTGATTTGAAGCTAACTCGTTTGATTCGCATGCAGTTGAAGCTAAGTCAGGTATATCACAAGTATCTGAAGCTAAACCATTTGTTTCGCGTGGATTCGAAGATCAGACTTCTACTTCGCATTGATTTGAAGTTAAAATATATTTTCGCTTGGATTGAAGCTAACTGGTTTGTTTCGCATGCAGTTGAATCTAAATCATGTATATCACAAGTATTTGAAGCTAAACCTTTCGTTACCCATGGATTTGAAGCTAATTCATGTTTTTCGAATGGACTCGAAGATAAGCCTCCTACTTCGCATTGATTTGAAGCTAAATCATGTGTTTCGCTTCGATTTGAAAGTAAGCATTATACTTCGCATTGATTTGAAGCTAAATCATGTGTTACGCATGGATTTGGAGCTAACTCGTTTTTTTCGCATGCAGTTGAAGCTAAATCATGCATATCACAAGTATTTGAAGCTAAACCATTTGTTTCACATGGATTTGAACCTAAGCCTTCTACTTCGCATTAATTTGATGCGAAATCGTGTGTTTCGCTTAGATTTGAAACGAAGCCTTCTACTTCGCATTGATTTAAAACTATATCATGTGCTTCGCTTGGATCAGAACCTAACCCGTTTGTTTCGCATGCAGTGAAGCTAAATCATGTATTTCACAAGTATTTGAAGATGAACCATTTGTTTCGCATGAATTTGAAAATATGCCATCTAATTCGCTTTGATTTGAATCTAAATCATTTGTTTCGCATGGATTCGAAGATCAGCCTTTTACTTCGCATTGATTTGAAGCTAAGTCATGTGTTTCGCTTGTATTTGAAGCTAACTCGTTGGGTTAGCATGCTGTTGAAGCTAAATCATGTATATCACAAGTATTTGAAGCTAAACCATGTGTTTCGAATGGATTTGAAGCTAACTCGTTTGTTTCGCCTGCATTTGAAGCTATATCATTTCTATCGCAAGTATTTGAAGCTAAATCATGTGTTTAGCATGTATTTGAAGATAAGTCTTATACTTCGCATTGATTTCAAGCTAAATCATGTGTTTAGCATGGATTTTAAGCTAACTCGTTTGTTTCGCTTCCAGTGAAACTAAATCATGTATATCACAAGTATTTGAAGCTAAACCATTTGTTGCGCAAGGATTTGAAGATAAGCCTTCTACTTTGCATTGATTTGAGGCTAAATCATGTGTTTCGCATGGATTTAAAACTAACTCGTTATTTCGCCTGCATTTGAAGCTGTATCACTTATATTCGCAAGTATTTGAAGCTCAATCATTCGTTTCGCATGGATTAGAAGATACGGGTTCTACTTCGCATTGATTTGAAGTTAAATCATGTGTTTCGTATGGATTTGAAGCTAACTCGTTTGTTTCGACTGCATTTGAAGTTATATCACTTATATTCGCAAGCATTTGAAACTAAATCATTCGTTTCGCATTGATTTGAAGCTAAGCTTTCTACTTCGCATGGATTTGGAGCTAAATCATGGGTTTCGCATTAATTTGAAGATAAATCATTTGTTTCATTTGGATTTAAAGCTAACTCGTTTGTTTAGCATGTATTTGAAGCTATATCGATTATATTCGCAAGTTTTTGAAGTTAAACCATTCGTTTCGCATGGATTTGAAACTAAGCCTTCTACTTCGCTTTAATTTGGAGCTAAATCATGTGTTTCGCATGGATTAGAAGATAAGGCTCCTACTTCGCATTGATTTGAAGATAAATCATGTGATTCGCTTGGATTTGAAGCTAACTCGATTGTTTCGCCTGCATTTGAAGCAATATCACTTATATTCGCAAGTATTTGAAGCTAAAACGTTCGTTTCGCATGGATTTGAAGCTAAGCCTTCTACTGCGCATTGATTCGAAGATAAATCATGTGAATCGTATGGATTTGAAGCTACCTCGTTTGTTTCGCATGCAGTTGAAGCTAAATCGTGTATATTACAAATATTTGAAGCTAAACCATTTGTTTCGCATAGATTTGAAACTACGCCTTCCACTTCGCATTGATTAGATGCTAAATTATTTGTTTCGCTCGGATTTGAAGCTGAGCCTTCTACTTCGCATTGATTTTGAAGCTAAATCATGTGTTTCGCATGGATTTGAAGCTAACACGTTTGTTTCGCATGCTGTTGAATCTAAACCATGTATATTACAATTATTTGAAACTAAATCATTTGATTCCCATGGAACTGATGCTAAGCCTTCTACTTCGCATTGATTTGAAGCTAAATCATGTATTTCGCATGGATTTGAAGCTAACACGTTTGTTTCGCATGCTGTTGAATCTAAACCATGTATATTACAATTATTTGAAACTAAATCATTTGATTCCCATGGAACTGATGCTAAGCCTTCTACCTCGCATTGATTTGGAACTAAATCATGTGTTTCGCTTGGATTTGAAGCTAACTCGTTTTTTTTGCATGCAGTTGAAGTTATATCATGTATATCACAGGTATTTGAAGCTAAACCTTTTGTGTCGCATGGTTTCAAAGATCAGTATTCTACTTCGCATTGATTTGAATCTAAGTCATGTGTTTTGCTTGGATTTGATGCTAACTCGTTGGTTTCGCCGGCATTTGAAGCCATATCACTTATATTCGCAAGTATTTGAAGCTAAACTACTTGACTCGCTTGGATTTGAAACCAAGCTTTCCACTTCGCACTGATTTGAAGCTAAATCATGTCTTTCGCTTGGATTTGAAGCTAACTCGTTTGCTTCGCATGCAGTAGAACATAAACCATGTATATCACAAGTATTTGAAGCTGAACCGTTTAATTGGCGTGGATTTGAAGCTAAAACTTCTACTTCGCATTGATTTGAAACTAAATCATGTATTTCACATGCACCTGAAGGTGACTCGTTTCTTTCGCCTGCATTTGAATCTATATCACTTATATTGGCAAGTATTTGAAGCTAAATCTTTCGTTTCGCCTGGATTTGAAACTAAGCCTTCTACTTCACATTGATTTGAATTTAAATCATGTTTTTCGCTGGATTTGAAGGTAACTCGTTTGATTCGCATACAGTTGAATCTAAATCATGTATATCACAAGTATTTGAAGCTAAAACATTTGTTTCACATTGATTTGAAACTAAGCTTTCTACTTCGCATTGATTTGAAGTTAAATCATGTGTTTCCCTTGGATTTGAAGCTAAGTCGTTTCATTCGCATGCAGTTGAAGCTAAATCATGTTTATCACAAGTATCTGAATCCAAACCATTTGTTTCGCTTTGATTTGAAGCTAAGCCTTCTACTTCGCATTGATTTGAAGTTAAATCATGTGTTTCCCTGGGATTTGAAGCGAACTCGTTCGATACGCATGCAGTTGAAATCATGTTTATCACAAGTATTTGAAGCTAAACCATTTGTTTCGCATTGACTTGAAGCTAAGCCTGCTACTTCGCATTGATTTGAAATTGAATCATGTGTTTCGCAAGGACTTGAAGCTAACTCGTTTGATTCGCCTGCAGTTGAAGCTAAATCATGTTTATTACATGTATCTGAACCCAAAACAATTGTTTCGCATTGATTTGAAGCTAAGCCTACTACTTCGCATTGATTTGAATTTAAATCATGTGTTTCCCTTGGATTTGAAGCAAACTCGTTTGATTCGCATGCAGTTGAAGCTAAATCATGTTTATCACAAGTATCTGAATCCAAATCATATGTTTCGCATTGATTGAAGCTAAGCCTCCTACTTCGCATTGATTTGAAGTTAATATCATGTGTTTCTCTTGGATTTGAAGCTAACTCGTTTGAGTCGCATGCAGTTGAAGCTAAATCATGTTTACTACATGTATCTGAACCCAAAACATTTGTTTCGCATGGATTTGATGCTAAGCCTTCTACTTCGCATTGATTTGAAGTTAACTCATGTGTTTCCCATGAATTTGAAGCTAACTCGTTTGTTTCGCCTGCATTTGAAGGTATTTCATTTAAATCGCAGGTATTTGAAGGTAAATCATTTGCTTCGCATGGATTTGAAGCTAAGCCTTCTACTTCGCATTGATTTGAAGTTAAATCATGTGTTTCCCTGGGATTTGAATCTAACTCGTTTGATTCGCATGCAGTTGACTCTAAATCGTGTTTATCACAAGTATTTGAAGCTAAACCATTTGTTTCGCATGGATTTGAAGCTAAGCCTTCTACTTCGCATTGATTTGAAGTTAAATCATGTGTTTCCCACGAATTTGAAGCTAACTCGTTTGTTTCGCCTGCATTTGAAGGTATTTCATTTAAACCGCAGGTATTTGAAGGTAAATCATTTGTTTCGCATGGATTTGAAGCTAAGCCTTCTACTTCGCTTTGATTTGAAGTTGAATCATGTGTTTTCCTGGGATTTGAAGCTAACTCGTTTGATTCGCATGAAGTTGACTCTAAATCTCGTTTATCACAAGTATTTGAAGCTAAACCACATGTTTCGCATGGATTTGAAGTTAAGCCTTCTACTTTATATTGATTTGATGCTAAATCATGCGTTCCGCATGGATTTGATGCTAACTCGTTTTTTTTCGACTGCATTTGAAGCTATTTCATTTAAACCGCAGGTATTTGAAGGTAAATCATTTGTTTCGCATGGATTTAAAGCTAAGCCTCCTACTTCGCTTTGATTTGAAGTTAAATCATGTGTTTCCCTGGTATTTGAAGCTAACACGTTTGATTCGCATGCAGTTGAAGCTAAATCCCGTTTATCACAAGTATTTGAAACCAAACCACATGTTTCGCATGGGTTTGAAGTTAAGCCTTCTACTTCGCATTGATTTGAATTTAAATCATGTGTTTCGCATGGATTTGATGCTAACTCGTTTCTTTCGCCTGCATTTGAAGCTATTTCATTTAAACCGCAGGTATTTGAAGGTAAATCATTTGTTTCGCATGGATGTAAAGCTAAGCCTCCTACTTCGCTTTGATTTGAAGTTAAATCATGTGTTTCCCTGGTATTTGAAGCTAACTCGTTTGATTCGCATGCAGTTGAAGCTAAATCCCGTTTATCACAAGTATTTGAAACGAAACCACATGTTTCGCATGGGTTTGAAGTTAAGCCTTCTACTTCGCATTGATTTGAATTTAAATCATGTGTTTTCCCGGGATTTGAAGCTAACTCGTTTGATTCGCATGCAGTTGAAGCTAAATCCCGTTTATCACAAGTATTTGAAGCTAAATCATTTGTTTCGCATGGATTTGAAGCTAAGCCTTCTACTGCGCATTGATTTGAAGTTAAATCGTGTGTTTCCCTGGGATTTGAATCTAACTCGTTTGATTCGCATGCAGTTGACTCTAAATCGTGTTTATCACAAGTATTTGAAGCTAAACCATTTGTTTCGCATGGATTTGAAGCTAAGCCTTCTACTTCGCATTGATTTGAAGCTAACTCATGTGTTTCCCATGAATTTGAAGCTAACTCGTTTGTTTCGCCTGCATTTGAAGGTATTTCATTTAAACCGCAGGTATTTGAAGGTAAATCATTTGTTTCGCATGGATTTGAAGGTAAGCCTCCTACTTCGCTTTGATTTGAAGTTGAATCATGTGTTTTCCTGGGATTTGAAGCTAACTTGTTTGATTCGCATGCAGTTGACTCTAAATCCCGTTTATCACAAGTATTTGAAGCTAAACCACACGTTTCGCATGGACTTGAAGTTAAGCCTTCTACTTCATATTGATTTGATGCTAAATCATGTGTTTCGCATGGATTTGATGCTAACTCGTTTTTTTCGCCTGCATTTGAAGCTATTTCATTTAAACCGCAGGTATTTGAAGGTAAATCATTTGTTTCGCATGGATTTGAATCTAAGCCTCCTACTTCGCTTTGAGTTGAAGTTAAATCATGTGTTTTCCTGGGATTTGAAGCTAACTCGTTTCATTCGGATGCAGTTGACTCTAAATCCCGTTTATCACAAGTTTTTGAAGCTAAACCACATGTTTCGCATGGATTTGAAGTTAAGCCTTCTACTTCATATTGATTTGATGCTAAATCATGTGTTCCGCATGGATTTGATGCTAACTGTTTTTTTTCGCCTGCATTTGAAGCTATTTCATTTAAACTGCAGGTATTTGAAGGTAAATCATTTGTTTCGCATGGATTTGAATCTAAGCCTTCTAGTTCGCATTGATTTGAAGTTAATATCATGTGTTTCTCTTGGATTTGACGCTATCTCGTTTGAATCGCATGCAGTTGACTCTAAATCGTGTTTATCACAAGTATTTGAAGCTAAACCATTTGTTTCGCATGGATTTGAAGCTAAGCCTTCTACTTCGCATTGATTTGAAGTTAAATCATGTGTTTCCCATGAATTTGAAGCTAACTCGTTTGTTTCGCCTGCATTTGAAGGTATTTCATTTAAACCGCAGGTATTTGAAGGTAAATCATTTGTTTCGCATGGATTTGAAGCTAAGCCTCCTACTTCGCTTTGATTTGAAGTTGAATCATGTGGTTTCCTGGGATTTGAAGCTAACTCGTTTGATTCGCATGAAGTTGACTCTAAATCTCGTTTATCACAAGTATTTGAAGCTAAACCATTTGTTTCGCATGGATTTGAAGCTAAGCCTTCTACTTCGCATTGATTTGAAGCTAACTCATGTGTTTCCCATGAATTTGAAGCTAACTCGTTTGTTTCGCCTGTATTTGAAGGTATTTCATTTAAACCGCAGGTATTTGAAGGTAAATCATTTGTTTCGCATGGATATGAAGCTAAGCCTCCTACTTCGCTTTGATTTGAAGTTAAATCATGTGTTTTCCTGGGATTTGAAGCTAACTCGTTTGATTCGCATGCAGTTGACTCTAAATCCCGTTTATCACAAGTATTTGAAGCTAAAACCACATGTTTCGCATGGATATGAAGTTAAGCCTCCTACTTCATATTGATTTGATGCTAAATCATGTGTTTCCCATGAATTTGAAGCTAACTCGTTTGTTTCGCCTGCATTTGAAGGTATTTCATTTAAATCGCAGGCATTTGAAGGTAAATCATTTGTTTCGCATGGATTGAAGCTAAGCCTCCTACTTCGCTTTGATTTGAAGTTGAATCATGTGTTTCCCTGGTATTTGAAGCTAACTCGTTTGATTCGCATGCAGTTGAAGCTAAATCCCGTTTATCACAAGTATTTGAAGCTAAATCATTTGTTTCGCATGGTTTTGAATCTAAGCCTTCTAGTTCGCATTGATTTGAAGTTAATATCATGTGTTTCTCTTGGATTTGACGCTATCTCGTTTGAATCGCATGCAGTTGACTCTAAATCGTGTTTATCACAAGTATTTGAAGCTAAACCATTTGTTTCGCATGGATTTGAAGCTAAGCCTTCTACTTCGCATTGATTTGAAGTTAAATCATGTGTTTCCCATGAATTTGAAGCTAACTCGTTTGTTTCGCCTGCATTTGAAGGTATTTCATTTAAACCGCAGGTATTTGAAGGTAAATCACTTGTTTCGCATGGATTTGAAGCTAAGCCTCCTACTTCGCTTTGATTTGAAGTTGAATCATGTGTTTTCCTGGGATTTGAAGCTAACTCGTTTGATTCGCATGAAGTTGACTCTAAATCTCGTTTATCACAAGTATTTGAAGCTAAACCATTTGTTTCGCATGGATTTGAAGCTAAGCCTTCTACTTCGCATTGATTTGAAGTTAAATCATGTGTTTCCCACGAATTTGAAGCTAACTCGTTTGTTTCGCCTGCATTTGAAGCTATTTCATTTAAACTGCAGGTATTTGAAGGTAAATCATTTGTTTCGCATGGATTTGTAGCTAAACCTTCTAGTTCGCATAGATTTGAAGTTAATATCATGTGTTTCTCTTGGATTTGACGCTATCTCGTTTGAATCGCATGCAGTTGACTCTAAATTGTGTTTATCACATGTATTTGAAGCTAAACCATTTGTTTCGCATGGATTTGATGCTAACTCGTTTATTTCGACTGCATTTGAAGCTATTTCATTTAAACCGCAGGTATTTGAAGGTAAATCATTTGTTTCGCATGGATTTAAAGCTAAGCCTCCTACTTCGCTTTGATTTGAAGTTAAATCATGTGTTTCCCTGGTATTTGAAGCTAACACGTTTGATTCGCATGCAGTTGAAGCTAAATCCCGTTTATCACAAGTATTTGAAGCTAAATCATTTGTTTCGCATGGATTTGAAGCTAAGCCTTCTAATTCGCATTGATTTGAAGTTAAATCATGTGTTTCCCTGGGATTTGAATCTAACTCGTTTCATTCGCATGCAGTTGACTCTAAATCGTGTTTATCACAAGTATTTGAAGCTAAACCATTTGTTTCGCATGGATTTGAAGCTAAGCCTTCTACTTCGCATTGATTTGAAGTTAAATCATGTGTTTCCCACGAATTTGAAGCTAACTCGTTTGATTCGCATGAAGTTGACTCTAAATCTCGTTTATCACAAGTATTTGAAGCTAAACCACATGTTTCGCATGGATTTGAAGTTAAGCCTTCTACTTTATATTGATTTGATGCTAAATCATGCGTTCCGCATGGATTTGATGATAACTCTCTTTTTTTTCGCCTGCATTTCAAGCTATTTCATTTAAACTGCAGGTATTTGAAGGTAAATCATTTGTTTCCCATAGATTTGTATTTAAGCCTCCTACTTCGCTTTGATTAGAAGTTAAATCATGTGTTTTCCTGGGATTTGAATCTAACTCGTTTGATTCGCATGCAGTTGACTCTAAATCGTGTTTATCACAAGTATTTGAAGCTAAACCATTTGTTTCGCATGGATTTGAAGCTAAGCCTTCTACTTCGCATTGATTTGAAGCTAACTCATGTGTTTCCCATGAATTTGAAGCTAACTCGTTTGTTTCGCCTGTATTTGAAGGTATTTCATTTAAACCGCAGGTATTTGAAGGTAAATCATTTGTTTCGCATGGATATGAAGCTAAGCCTCCTACTTCGCTTTGATTTGAAGTTAAATCATGTGTTTTCCTGGGATTTGAAGCTAACTCGTTTGATTCGCATGCAGTTGACTCTAAATCCCGTTTATCACAAGTATTTGAAGCTAAAACCACATGTTTCGCATGGATATGAAGTTAAGCCTCCTACTTCATATTGATTTGATGCTAAATCATGTGTTTCCCATGAATTTGAAGCTAACTCGTTTGTTTCGCCTGCATTTGAAGCTATTTCATTTAAACTGCAGGTATTTGAAGGTAAATCATTTGTTTCGCATGGATTTGTAGCTAAGCCTTCTAGTTCGCATTGATTTGAAGTTAATATCATGTTTTTCTCTTGGATTTGACGCTATCTCGTTTGAATCGCATGCAGTTGACTCTAAATTGTGTTTATCACATGTACTTGAAGCTAAACCATTTGTTTCGCATGGATTTGAAGCTAAGCCTTCTACTTCATATTGATTTGATGCTAAATCATGTGTTTCGCATGGATTTGATGCTAACTCGTTTTTTTCGCCTGCATTTGAAGCTATTTCATTTAAACCGCAGGTATTTGAAGGTAAATCATTTGTTTCGCATGGATTTAAAGCTAAGCCTCCTACTTCGCTTTGATTTGAAGTTAAATCATGTGTTTCCCTGGTATTTGAAGCTAACTCGTTTGATTCGCATGCAGTTGAAGCTAAATCCCGTTTATCACAAGTATTTGAAGCTAAATCATTTGTTTCTCATGGATTTGAAGCTAAGCCTTCTACTTCGCATTGATTTGAAGTTAAATCATCTGTTTCCCCGGGATTTGAATCTAACTCGTTTGATTCGCCTGCATTTGAAGCTATTTCAATTAAACCGCAGGTATTTGAAGGTAAATCATTTGTTTCGCATGGATTTAAAGCTAAGCCTCCTACTTCGCTTTGATTTGAAGTTAAATCATGTGTTTCCCTGGTATTTGAAGCTAACTCGTTTGATTCGCATGCAGTTGAAGCTAAATCCCGTTTATCACAAGTATTTGAAACCAAACCACATGTTTCGCATGGATTTAAAGCTAAGCCTCCTACATCGCTTTGATTTGAAGTTAAATCATGTTTTTCCCTGGTATTTGAAGCTAACTCGTTTGATTCGCATGCAGTTGAAGCTAAATCCCGTTTATCACAAGTATTTGAAGCTAAATCATTTGTTTCGCATGGATTTGAAGCTAAGCCTTCTACTGCGCATTGATTTGAAGTTAAATCATGTGTTTCCCTGGGATTTGAATCTAACTCGTTTGATTCGCATGCAGTTGACTCTAAATCGTGTTTATTACAAGTATTTGAAGCTAAACCATTTGTTTCGCATGGATTTGAAGCTAAGCCTTCTACTTCGCATTGATTTGAAGCTAACTCATGTGTTTCCCATGAATTTGAAGCTAACTCGTTTGTTTCGCCTGCATTTGAAGGTATTTCATTTAAACCGCATGTATTTGAAGGTAAATCATTTGTTTCGCATGGATTTGAAGCTAAGCCTCCTACTTCGCTTTGATTTGAAGTTGAATCATGTGTTTCTCTTGGATTTGACGCTATCTCGTTTGAATCGCATGCAGTTGACTCTAAATCGTGTTTATCACAAGTATTTGAAGCTAAACCATTTGTTTCGCATGGATTTGAAGCTAAGCCTTCTACTTCGCATTGATTTGAAGTTAAATCATGTGTTTCCCATGAATTTGAAGCTAACTCGTTTGTTTCGCCTGCATTTGAAGGTATTTCATTTAAACCGCAGGTATTTGAAGGTAAATCATTTGTTTCGCATGGATTTGAAGCTAAGCCTCCTACTTCGCTTTGATTTGAAGTTGAATCATGTGTTTTCCTGGGATTTGAAGCTAACTCGTTTGATTCGCATGAAGTTGACTCTAAATCTCGTTTATCACAAGTATTTGAAGCTAAACCATTTGTTTCGCATGGATTTGAAGCTAAGCCTTCTACTTCGCATTGATTTGAAGTTAAATCATGTGTTTCCCACGAATTTGAAGCTAACTCGTTTGTTTCGCCGGCATTTGAAGCTATTTCATTTAAACTGCAGGTATTTGAAGGTAAATCATTTGTTTCGCACGGATTTGTAGCTAAACCTTCTAGTTCGCATTGATTTGAAGTTAATATCATGTGTTTCTCTTGGATTTGACGCTATCTCGTTTGAATCGCATGCAGTTGACTCTAAATTGTGTTTATCACATGTATTTGAAGCTAAACCATTTGTTTCGCATGGATTTGATGCTAACTCGTTTTTTTCGACTGCATTTGAAGCTATTTCATTTAAACCGCAGGTATTTGAAGGTAAATCATTTGTTTCGCATGGATTTAAAGCTAAGCCTCCTACTTCGCTTTGATTTGAAGTTAAATCATGTGTTTCCCTGGTATTTGAAGCTAACACGTTTGATTCGCATGCAGTTGAAGCTAAATCCCGTTTATCACAAGTATTTGAAGCTAAATCATTTGTTTCGCATGGATTTGAAGCTAAGCCTTCTACTTCGCATTGATTTGAAGTTAATATCATGTGTTTCTCTTGGATTTGACGCTATCTCGTTTGAATCGCATGCAGTTGACTCTAAATTGTGTTTATCACATGTATTTGAAGCTAAACCATTTGTTTCGCATGGATTTGATGCTAACTCGTTTTTTTCGACTGCATTTGAAGCTATTTCATTTAAACCGCAGGTATTTGAAGGTAAATCATTTGTTTCGCATGGATTTAAAGCTAAGCCTCCTACTTCGCTTTGATTTGAATTTAAATCATGTGTTTCCCTGGTATTTGAAGCTAACACGTTTGATTCGCATGCAGTTGAAGCTAAATCCCGTTTATCACAAGTATTTGAAACCAAACCACATGTTTCGCATGGGTTTGAAGTTAAGCCTTCTACTTCGCATTGATTTGAATTTAAATCATGTGTTTCGCATGGATTTGATGCTAACTCGTTTTTTTCGCCTGCATTTGAAGCTATTTCATTTAAACCGCAGGTATTTGAAGGTAAATCATTTGTTTCGCATGGATTTAAAGCTAAGCCTCCTACTTCGCTTTGATTTGAAGTTAAATCATGTGTTTTCCTGGGATTTGAAGCTAACTCGTTTCATTCGGATGCAGTTGACTCTAAATCCCGTTTATCACAAGTTTTTGAAGCTAAACCACATGTTTCGCATGGATTTGAAGTTAAGCCTTCTACTTCATATTGATTTGATGCTAAATCATGTGTTCCGCATGGATTTGATGCTAACTATTTTTTTTCGCCTGCATTTGAAGCTATTTCATTTAAACTGCAGGTATTTGAAGGTAAATCATTTGTTTCGCATGGATTTGAAGCTAAGCCTTCTAGTTCGCATTGATTTGAAGTTAATATCATGTGTTTCTCTTGGATTTGACGCTATCTCGTTTGAATCGCATGCAGTTGACTCTAAATCGTGTTTATTACAAGTATTTGAAGCTAAACCATTTGTTTCGCATGGATTTGAAGCTAAGCCTTCTACTTCGCATTGATTTGAAGTTAAATCATGTGTTTCCCATGAATTTGAAGCTAACTCGTTTGTTTCGCCTGCATTTGAAGGTATTTCAGTTAAACCGCAGGTATTTGAAGGTAAATCATTTGTTTCGCATGGATTTGAAGCTAAGCCTCCTACTTCGCTTTGATTTGAAGTTGAATCATGTGTTTTCCTGGATTTGAAGCTAACTCGTTTGATTCGCATGAAGTTGACTCTAAATCTGGTTTATCGCAAGTATTTGAAGCTAAACCATTTGTTTCGCATGGATTTGAAGCTAAGCCTTCTACTTCGCATTGATTTGAAGTTAAATCATGTGTTTCCCACGAATTTGAAGCTAACTCGTTTGTTTCGCCTGCATTTGAAGGTATTTCATTTAAACTGCAGGTATTTGAAGGTAAATCATTTGTTTCGCATGGATTTAAAGCTAAGCCTCCTACTTCGCTTTGATTTGAAGTTAAATCATGTGTTTCCCTGGTATTTGAAGCTAACACGTTTGATTCGCATGCAGTTGAAGCTAAATCCCGTTTATCACAAGTATTTGAAGCTAAATCATTTGTTTCGCATGGATTTGAAGCTAAGCCTTCTACTTCGCATTGATTTGAAGTTAAATCATGTGTTTCCCACGAATTTGAAGCTAACTCGTTTGTTTCGCCTGCATTTGAAGCTATTTCATTTAAACTGCAGGTATTTGAAAGTAAATCATTTGTTTCGCATGGATTTGTAGCTAAACCTTCTAGTTCGCATTGATTTGAAGTTAATATCATGTGTTTCTCTTGGATTTGACGCTATCTCGTTTGAATCGCATGCAGTTGACTCTAAATTGTGTTTATCACATGTATTTGAAGCTAAACCATTTGTTTCGCATGGATTTGATGCTAACTCGTTTTTTTCGACTGCATTTGAAGCTATTTCATTTAAACCGCAGGTATTTGAAGGTAAATCATTTGTTTCGCATGGATTTAAAGCTAAGCCTCCTACTTCGCTTTGATTTGAAGTTAAATCATGTGTTTCCCTGGTATTTGAAGCTAACACGTTTGATTCGCCTGCATTTGAAGCTATTTCATTTAAACTGCAGGTATTTGCAGGTAAATCATTTGTTTCGCATGGATTTGAAGCTAAGCCTTCTAGTTCGCATTGATTTGAAGTTAATATCATGTGTTTCTCTTGGATTTGACGCTATCTCGTTTGAATCGCATGCAGTTGACTCTAAATCGTGTTTATCACAAGTATTTGAAGCTAAACCATTTGTTTCGCATGGATTTGAAGCTAAGCCTTCTACTTCGCATTGATTTGAAGTTAAATCATGTATTTCCCATGAATTTGAAGCTAACTCGTTTGTTTCGCTTGCATTTGAAGGTATTTCATTTAAACCGCAGGTATTTGAAGGTAAATCATTTGTTTCGCATGGATTTGAAGCTAAGCCTCCTACTTCGCTTTGATTTGAAGTTGAATCATGTGTTTTCCTGGGATTTGAAGCTAACTCGTTTGATTCGCATGAAGTTGACTCTAAATCTCGTTTATCACAAGTATTTGAAGCTAAACCACATGTTTCGCATGGATTTGAAGTTAAGCCTTCTACTTTATATTGATTTGATGCTAAATCATGCGTTCCGCATGGATTTGATGATAACTCTTTTTTTTTCGCCTGCATTTGAAGCTATTTCATTTAAACTGCAGGTATTTGAAGGTAAATCATTTGTTTCGCATGGATTTGTAGCTAAGCCTTCTAGTTCGCATTGATTTGAAGTTAATATCATGTGTTTCTCTTGGATTTGACGCTATCTCGTTTGAATCGCATGCAGTTGACTCTAAATTGTGTTTATCACATGTATCTGAAGCTAAACCATTTGTTTCGCATGGATTTGATGCTAACTCGTTTTTTTCGACTGCATTTGAAGCTATTTCATTTAAACCGCAGGTATTTGAAGGTAAATCATTTGTTTCGCATGGATTTAAAGCTAAGCCTCCTACTTCGCTTTGATTTGAATTTAAATCATGTGTTTCCCTGGTATTTGAAGCTAACACGTTTGATTCGCATGCAGTTGAAGCTAAATCCCGTTTATCACAAGTATTTGAAGCTAAATCATTTGTTTCGCATGGATTTGAAGCTAAGCCTTCTACTTCGCATTGATTTGAAGTTAAATCATGTGTTTCCCTGGGATTTGAATCTAACTCGTTTGCTTCGCCTGCATTTGAAGGTATTTCATTTAAACCGCAGGTATTTGAAGGTAAATCATTTGTTTCACATGGATTTGAAGCTAAGCCTCCTACTTCGCTTTGATTTGAAGTTGAATCATGTGTTTTCCTGGGATTTGAAGCTAACTTGTTTGATTCGCATGCAGTTGACTCTAAATCCCGTTTATCACAAGTATTTGAAGCTAAACCACACGTTTCGCATGGACTTGAAGTTAAGCCATCTACTTCATATTGATTTGATGCTAAATCATGTGTTTCGCATGGATTTGATGCTAACTCGTTTTTTTCGCCTGCATTTGAAGCTATTTCATTTAAACCGCAGGTATTTGAAGGTAAATCATTTGTTTCGCATGGATTTGAATCTAAGCCTCCTACTTCGCTTTGAGTTGAAGTTAAATCATGTGTTTTCCTGGATTTGAAGCTAACTCGTTTCATTCGGATGCAGTTGACTCTAAATCCCGTTTATCACAAGTTTTTGAAGCTAAACCACATGTTTCGCATGGATTTGAAGTTAAGCCTTCTACTTCATATTGATTTGATGCTAAATCATGTGTTCCGCATGGATTTGATGCTAACTATTTTTTTTCGCCTGCATTTGAAGCTATTTCATTTAAACTGCAGGTATTTGCAGGTAAATCATTTGTTTCGCATGGATTTGAAGCTAAGCCTTCTAGTTCGCATTGATTTGAAGTTAATATCATGTGTTTCTCTTGGATTTGACGCTATCTCGTTTGAATCGCATGCAGTTGACTCTAAATCGTGTTTATCACAAGTATTTGAAGCTAAACCATTTGTTTCGCATGGATTTGAAGCTAAGCCTTCTACTTCGCATTGATTTGAAGTTAAATCATGTATTTCCCATGAATTTGAAGCTAACTCGTTTGTTTCGCTTGCATTTGAAGGTATTTCATTTAAACCGCAGGTATTTGAAGGTAAATCATTTGTTTCGCATGGATTTGAAGCTAAGCCTCCTACTTCGCTTTGATTTGAAGTTGAATCATGTGTTTTCCTGGGATTTGAAGCTAACTCGTTTGATTCGCATGAAGTTGACTCTAAATCTCGTTTATCACAAGTATTTGAAGCTAAACCACATGTTTCGCATGGATTTGAAGTTAAGCCTTCTACTTTATATTGATTTGATGCTAAATCATGCGTTCCGCATGGATTTGATGATAACTCTTTTTTTTCGCCTGCATTTGAAGCTATTTCATTTAAACTGCAGGTATTTGAAGGTAAATCATTTGTTTCGCATGGATTTGTAGCTAAGCCTTCTAGTTCGCATTGATTTGAAGTTAATATCATGTGTTTCTCTTGGATTTGACGCTATCTCGTTTGAATCGCATGCAGTTGACTCTAAATTGTGTTTATCACATGTATCTGAAGCTAAACCATTTGTTTCGCATGGATTTGATGCTAACTCGTTTTTTTCGACTGCATTTGAAGCTATTTCATTTAAACCGCAGGTATTTGAAGGTAAATCATTTGTTTCGCATGGATTTAAAGCTAAGCCTCCTACTTCGCTTTGATTTGAATTTAAATCATGTGTTTCCCTGGTATTTGAAGCTAACACGTTTGATTCGCATGCAGTTGAAGCTAAATCCCGTTTATCACAAGTATTTGAAACCAAACCACATGTTTCGCATGGGTTTGAAGTTAAGCCTTCTACTTCGCATTGATTTGAATTTAAATCATGTGTTTCGCATGGATTTGATGCTAACTCGTTTTTTTCGCCTGCATTTGAAGCTATTTCATTTAAACCGCAGGTATTTGAAGGTAAATCATTTGTTTCGCATGGATTTAAAGCTAAGCCTCCTACTTCGCTTTGATTTGAAGTTAAATCATGTGTTTCCCTGGTATTTGAAGCTAACTCGTTTGATTCGCATGCAGTTGAAGCTAAATCCCGTTTATCACAAGTATTTGAAGCTAAATCATTTGTTTCGCATGGATTTGAAGCTAAGCCTTCTACTGCGCATTGATTTGAAGTTAAATCGTGTGTTTCCCTGGGATTTGAATCTAACTCGTTTGATTCGCATGCAGTTGACTCTAAATCGTGTTTATCACAAGTATTTGAAGCTAAACCATTTGTTTCGCATGGATTTGAAGCTAAGCCTTCTACTTCGCATTGATTTGAAGCTAACTCATGTGTTTCCCATGAATTTGAAGCTAACTCGTTTGTTTCGCCTGCATTTGAAGGTATTTCATTTAAACCGCAGGTATTTGAAGGTAAATCATTTGTTTCACATGGATTTGAAGCTAAGCCTCCTACTTCGCTTTGATTTGAAGTTGAATCATGTGTTTTCCTGGGATTTGAAGCTAACTCGTTTCATTCGGATGCAGTTGACTCTAAATCCCGTTTATCACAAGTATTTGAAGCTAAACCACACGTTTCGCATGGACTTGAAGTTAAGCCTTCTACTTCATATTGATTTGATGCTAAATCATGTGTTCCGCATGGATTTGATGCTAACTATTTTTTTTCGCCTGCATTTGAAGCTATTTCATTTAAACTGCAGGTATTTGAAGGTAAATCATTTGTTTCGCATGGATTTGAAGCTAAGCCTTCTAGTTCGCATTGATTTGAAGTTAATATCATGTGTTTCTCTTGGATTTGACGCTATCTCGTTTGAATCGCATGCAGTTGACTCTAAATCGTGTTTATCACAAGTATTTGAAGCTAAACCATTTGTTTCGCATGGATTTGAAGCTAAGCCTTCTACTTCGCATTGATTTGAAGTTAAATCATGTGTTTCGCATGGATTTGATGCTAACTCGTTTTTTTCGCCTGCATTTGAAGCTATTTCATTTAAACCGCAGGTATTTGAAGGTAAATCATTTGTTTCGCATGGATTTGAAGCTAAGCCTCCTACTTCGCTTTGATTTGAAGTTGAATCATGTGTTTTCCTGGGATTTGAAGCTAACTCGTTTGATTCGCATGAAGTTGACTCTAAATCTCGTTTATCACAAGTATTTGAAGCTAAACCATTTGTTTCGCATGGATTTGAAGCTAAGCCTTCTACTTCATATTGATTTGATGCTAAATCATGTGTTCCGCATGGATTTGATGCTAACTATTTTTTTTCGCCTGCATTTGAAGCTATTTCATTTAAACTGCAGGTATTTGAAGGTAAATCATTTGTTTCGCATGGATTTGAAGCTAAGCCTTCTAGTTCGCATTGATTTGAAGTTAACATCATGTGTTTCTCTTGGATTTGACGCTATCTCGTTTGAATCGCATGCAGTTGACTCTAAATCGTGTTTATCACAAGTATTTGAAGCTAAACCATTTGTTTCGCATGGATTTGAAGCTAAGCCTTCTACTTCGCATTGATTTGAAGTTAAATCATGTGTTTCCCATGAATTTGAAGCTAACTCGTTTGTTTCGCCTGCATTTGAAGGTATTTCATTTAAACCGCAGGTATTTGAAGGTAAATCATTTGTTTCGCATGGATTTGAAGCTAAGCCTCCTACTTCGCTTTGATTTGAAGTTGAATCATGTGTTTTCCTGGGATTTGAAGCTAACTCGTTTGATTCGCATGAAGTTGACTCTAAATCTCGTTTATCACAAGTATTTGAAGCTAAACCATTTGTTTCGCATGGATTTGAAGCTAAGCCTTCTACTTCGCATTGATTTGAAGTTAAATCATGTGTTTCCCACGAATTTGAAGCTAACTCGTTTGTTTCGCCTGCATTTGAAGCTATTTCATTTAAACTGCAGGTATTTGAAAGTAAATCATTTGTTTCGCATGGATTTGTAGCTAAACCTTCTAGTTCGCATTGATTTGAAGTTAATATCATGTGTTTCTCTTGGATTTGACGCTATCTCGTTTGAATCGCATGCAGTTGACTCTAAATTGTGTTTATCACATGTATTTGAAGCTAAACCATTTGTTTCGCATGGATTTGATGCCAACTCGTTTTTTTCGACTGCATTTGAAGCTATTTCATTTAAACCGCAGGTATTTGAAGGTAAATCATTTGTTTCGCATGGATTTAAAGCTAAGCCTCCTACTTCGCTTTGATTTGAAGTTAAATCATGTGTTTCCCTGGTATTTGAAGCTAACACGTTTGATTCGCATGCAGTTGAAGCTAAATCCCGTTTATCACAAGTATTTGAAGCTAAATCATTTGTATCGCATGGATTTGAAGCTAAGCCTTCTACTTCGCATTGATTTGAATTTAAATCATGTGTTTCCCTGGGATTTGAATCTAACTCGTTTGATTCGCATGCAGTTGACTCTAAATCGTGTTTATCACAAGTATTTGAAGCTAAACCATTTGTTTCGCATGGATTTGAAGCTAAGCCTTCTACTTCGCATTGATTTGAAGTTAAATCATGTGTTTCCCATGAATTTGAAGCTAACTCGTTTGTTTCGCCTGCATTTGAAGGTATTTCATTTAAACCGCAGGTATTTGAAGGTAAATCATTTGTTTCGCATGGATTTGAAGCTAAGCCTCCTACTTCGCTTTGATTTGAAGTTGAATCATGTGTTTTCCTGGGATTTGAAGCTAACTCGTTTGATTCGCATGAAGTTGACTCTAAATCTCGTTTATCACAAGTATTTGAAGCTAAACCATTTGTTTCGCATGGATTTGAAGCTAAGCCTTCTACTTCGCATTGATTTGAAGTTAAATCATGTGTTTCCCACGAATTTGAAGCTAACTCGTTTGTTTCGCCTGCATTTGAAGCTATTTCATTTAAACTGCAGGTATTTGAAAGTAAATCATTTGTTTCGCATGGATTTGTAGCTAAACCTTCTAGTTCGCATTGATTTGAAGTTAATATCATGTGTTTCTCTTGGATTTGACGCTATCTCGTTTGAATCGCATGCAGTTGACTCTGATTGTGTTTATCACATGTATTTGAAGCTAAACCATTTGTTTCGCATGGATTTGATGCTAACTCGTTTTTTTCGACTGCATTTGAAGCTATTTCATTTAAACCGCAGGTATTTGAAGGTAAATCATTTGTTTCGCATGGATTTAAAGCTAAGCCTCCTACTTCGCTTTGATTTGAAGTTAAATCATGTGTTTCCCTGGTATTTGAAGCTAACACGTTTGATTCGCATGCAGTTGAAGCTAAATCCCGTTTATCACAAGTATTTGAAGCTAAATCATTTGTATCGCATGGATTTGAAGCTAAGCCTTCTACTTCGCATTGATTTGAAGTTGAATCATGTGTTTTCCTGGGATTTGAAGCTAACTCGTTTGATTCGCATGAAGTTGACTCTAAATCTCGTTTATCACAAGTATTTGAAGCTAAACCATTTGTTTCGCATGGATTTGAAGCTAAGCCTTCTACTTCGCATTGATTTGAAGTTAAATCATGTGTTTCCCACGAATTTGAAGCTAACTCGTTTGTTTCGCCTGCATTTGAAGCTATTTCATTTAAACTGCAGGTATTTGAAAGTAAATCATTTGTTTCGCATGGATTTGTAGCTAAACCTTCTAGTTCGCATTGATTTGAAGTTAATATCAAGTGTTTCTCTTGGATTTGACGCTATCTCGTTTGAATCGCATGCAGTTGACTCTAAATTGTGTTTATCACATGTATTTGAAGCTAAACCATTTGTTTCGCATGGATTTGATGCTAACTCGTTTTTTTCGACTGCATTTGAAGCTATTTCATTTAAACCGCAGGTATTTGAAGGTAAATCATTTGTTTCGCATGGATTTAAAGCTAAGCCTCCTACTTCGCTTTGATTTGAAGTTAAATCATGTGTTTCCCTGGTATTTGAAGCTAACACGTTTGATTCGCATGCAGTTGAAGCTAAATCCCGTTTATCACAAGTATTTGAAGCTAAATCATTTGTATCGCATGGATTTGAAGCTAAGCCTTCTACTTCGCATTGATTTGAATTTAAATCATGTGTTTCCCTGGGATTTGAATCTAACTCGTTTGATTCGCATGCAGTTGACTCTAAATCGTGTTTATCACAAGTATTTGAAGCTAAACCATTTGTTTCGCATGGATTTGAAGCTAAGCCTTCTACTTCGCATTGATTTGAAGTTAAATCATGTGTTTCCCACGAATTTGAAGCTAACTCGTTTGTTTCGCCTGCATTTGAAGCTATTTCATTTAAACTGCAGGTATTTGAAAGTAAATCATTTGTTTCGCATGGATTTGAATCTAAGCCTCCTACTTCGCTTTGAGTTGAAGTTAAATCATGTGTTTTCCTGGGATTTGAAGCTAACTCGTTTCATTCGGATGCAGTTGACTCTAAATCCCGTTTATCACAAGTTTTTGAAGCTAAACCACATGTTTCGCATGGATTTGAAGTTAAGCCTTCTACTTCATATTGATTTGACGCTAAATCATGTGTTCCGCATGGATTTGATGCTAACTATTTTTTTTCGCCTGCATTTGAAGCTATTTCATTTAAACCGCAGGTATTTGAAGGTAAATCATTTGTTTCACATGGATTTGAAGCTAAGCCTCCTACTTCGCTTTGATTTGAAGTTGAATCATGTGTTTTCCTGGGGTTTGAAGCTAACTTGTTTGATTCGCATGCAGTTGACTCTAAATCCCGTTTATCACAAGTATTTGAAGCTAAACCACACGTTTCGCATGGACTTGAAGTTAAGCCTTCTACTTCATATTGATTTGATGCTAAATCATGTGTTTCGCATGGATTTGATGCTAACTCGTTTTTTTCGCCTGCATTTGAAGCTATTTCATTTAAACCGCAGGTATTTGAAGGTAAATCATTTGTTTCGCATGGATTTGAATCTAAGCCTCCTACTTCGCTTTGAGTTGAAGTTAAATCATGTGTTTTCCTGGGATTTGAAGCTAACTCGTTTCATTCGGATACAGTTGACTCTAAATCCCGTTTATCACAAGTTTTTGAAGCTAAACCACATGTTTCGCATGGATTTGAAGTTAAGCCTTCTACTTCATATTGATTTGATGCTAAATCATGTGTTCCGCATGGATTTGATGCTAACTATTTTTTTTTCGCCTGCATTTGAAGCTATTTCATTTAAACTGCAGGTATTTGAAGGTAAATCATTTGTTTCGCATGGATTTGAAGCTAAGCCTTCTAGTTCGCATTGATTTGAAGTTAATATCATGTGTTTCTCTTGGATTTGACGCTATCTCGTTTGAATCGCATGCAGTTGACTCTAAATCGTGTTTATCACAAGTATTTGAAGCTAAACCATTTGTTTCGCATGGATTTGAAGCTAAGCCTTCTACTTCGCATTGATTTGAAGTTAAATCATGTATTTCCCATGAATTTGAAGCTAACTCGTTTGTTTCGCTTGCATTTGAAGGTATTTCATTTAAACCGCAGGTATTTGAAGGTAAATCATTTGTTTCGCATGGATTTGAAGCTAAGCCTCCTACTTCGCTTTGATTTGAAGTTGAATCATGTGTTTTCCTGGGATTTGAAGCTAACTCGTTTGATTCGCATGAAGTTGACTCTAAATCTCGTTTATCACAAGTATTTGAAGCTAAACCACATGTTTCGCATGGATTTGAAGTTAAGCCTTCTACTTCGCATTGATTTGAAGCTAACTCATGTGTTTCCCATGAATTTGATGCTAACTCGTTTGTTTCGCCTGCATTTGAAGGTATTTCATTTAAACCGCAGGTATTTGAAGGTAAATCATTTGTTTCGCATGGAATTGAATCTAAGCTTCCTACTTCGCTTTGAGTTGAAGTTAAGTCATGTGTTTTCCTGGGATTTGAAGCTAACTCGTTTGATTCGCATGCAGTTGACTCTAAATCCCGTTTATCACAAGTATTTGAAGCTAAGCCACATGTTTCGCATGGATTTGAAGTTAAGCCTTCTACTTCGTATTGATTTGAAGCTAACTCATGTGTTTCCCATGGATTTGAAGCTATCTCGTTTGTTTCGCCTGCATTTGAAGCTATTGCATTTAAACCGCAGGTATTTGAAGGTAAATCATTTATTTCGCATGTATTTGAAGCTAAGCCTTCTACTTCGCATTGATTTGAAGCTAACTCATGTGTTTCCCATGGATTTGAAGCTAACCCGTTTTTTTCGCCTGCATTTGAAGCTATTTCATTTAAACCGCAGGTATTTGAAGGTAAATCATTTGTTTCCCATAGATTTGAATTTAAGCCTCCTACTTCGCTTTGATTAGAAGTTAATATCATGTGTTTCTCTTGGATTTGACGCTATCTCGTTTGAATCGCATGCAGTTGACTCTAAATCGTGTTTATCACAAGTATTTGAAGCTAAACCATTTGTTTCGCATGGATTTGAAGCTAAGCCTTCTACTTCGCATTGATTTGAAGCTAACTCATGTGTTTCCCATGAATTTGAAGCTAACTCGTTTGTTTCGCCTGCATTTGAAGGTATTTCATTTAAACCGCAGGTATTTGAAGGTAAATCATTTGTTTCGCATGGATTTGAAGCTAAGCCTCCTACTTCGCTTTGATTTGAAGTTGAATCATGTGTTTTCCTGGGATTTGAAGCTAACTCGTTTGATTCGCATGCAGTTGACTCTAAATCTCGTTTATCACAAGTATTTGAAGCTAAACCACATGTTTCGCATGGATTTGAAGTTAAGCCTTCTACTTCATATTGATTTGATGCTAAATCATGAGTTTCGAATGGATTTGATGCTAACTCGTTTTTTTCGCCTGCATTTGAAGCTATTTCATTTAAACCGCAGGTATTTGAAGGTAAATCATTTGTTTTGCATGGATTTAAAGCTAAGCCTCCTACTTCGCTTTGATTTGAAGTTAAATCATGTGTTTCCCTGGTAGTTGAAGCTAACTCGTTTGATTCGCATGCAGTTGAAGATAAATCCCGTTTATCACAAGTATTTGAAGCTAAATCATTTGTTTCGCATGGATTTGAAGCTAAGCCTTCTACTTCGCATTGATTTGAAGTTAAATCATGTGTTTCCCTGGGATTTGAATCTAACTCGTTTGATTCGCATGCAGTTGACTCTAAATCGTGTTTATCACAAGTATTTGAAGCTAAACCATTTGTTTCGCATGGATTTGAAGCTAAGCCTTCTACTTCGCATTGATTTGAAGTTAAATCATGTGTTTCCCATGAATTTGAAGCTAACTCGTTTGTTTCGCCTGCATTTGAAGGTATTTCATTTAAACCGCAGGTATTTGAAGGTAAATCATTTGTTTCGCATGGATTTGAAGCTAAGCCTCCTACTTCGCTTTGATTTGAAGTTGAATCATGTGTTTTCTTGGGATTTGAAGCTAACTCGTTTGATTCGCATGCTGTTGACTCTAAATCCCGTTTATCACAAGTATTTGAAGCTAAACCACATGTTCCGCATGGACTTGAAGTTAAGCCTTCTACTTTATATTGATTTTATGCTAAATCATGTGTTTCGCATGGATTTGATGCTAACTCGTTTTTTTCGCCTGCATTTGAAGCTATTTCATTTAAACCGCAGGTATTTGAAGGTAAATCATTTGTTTCGCATGGAATTGAATCTAAGCTTACTACTTCGCTTTGAGTTGAAGTTAAGTCATGTGTTTTCCTGGGATTTGAAGCTAACTCGTTTGATTCGCATGCAGTTGACTCTAAATCCCGTTTATCACAAGTATTTGAAGCTAAGCCACATGTTTCGCATGGATTTGAAGTTAAGCCTTCTACTTCGCATTGATTTGAAGCTAACTCATGTGTTTCCCATGGATTTGAAGCTATCTCGTTTGTTTCGCCTGCATTTGAAGCTATTGCATTTAAACCGCAGGTATTTGAAGGTAAATCATTTATTTCGCATGTATTTGAAGCTAAGCCTTCTACTTCGCATTGATTTGAAGCTAACTCATGTGTTTCCCATGGATTTGAAGCTAACTCGTTTGTTTCGCCTGCATTTGAAGTTATTTCATTTAAACCGCAGCTATTTGAAGGTAAATCATTTGTTTCCCATAGATTTGAATTTAAGCCTCCTACTTCGCTTTGATTAGAAGTTAAATCATGTGTTTTCCTGGGATTTGAATCTAACTCGTTTGATTCGCATGCAGTTGACTCTAAATCGTGTTTATCATAAGTATTTGAAGCTAAACCATTTGTTTCGCATGGATTTGAAGCTAAGCCTTCTACTTCGCATTGATTTGAAGCTAACTCATGTGTTTCCCATGAATTTGAAGCTAACTCGTTTGCTTCGCCTGCATTTGATGGTATTTCATTTAAACCGCAGGTATTTGAAGGTAAATCATTTGTTTCGCATGGATTTGTAGCTAAGCCTCCTACTTCGCTTTGATTTGAAGTTGAATCATGTGTTTCCCTGGTATTTGAAGCTAACTCGTTTGATTCGCATGCAGTTGAAGCTAAATCCCGTTTATCACAAGTATTTGAAGCTAAATCATTTGTTTCGCATGGATTTGAAGCTAAGCCTTCTACTGCGCATTGATTTGAAGTTAAATCATGTGTTTCCCTGGGATTTGAATCTAACTCGTTTGATTCGCATGCAGTTGACTCTAAATCGTGTTTATCACAAGTATTTGAAGCTAAACCATTTGTTTCGCATGGATTTGAAGCTAAGCCTTCTACTTCGCATTGATTTGAAGCTAACTCATGTGTTTCCCATGAATTTGAAGCTAACTCGTTTGTTTCGCCTGCATTTGAAGCTATTTCATTTAAACCGCAGGTATTTGAAGGTAAATCATTTGCTTCGCATGGATTTGAAGCTAAGCCTCCTACTTATCTTTGATTTAAAGTTAAATCATTTGTTTCCCTGGTATTTGAAGCTAACTCGTTTGATTCGCATGCAGTTGAAGCTAAATACCGTTTATCACAAGTATTTGAAGCTAAACCACCTGTTTCGCATGGATTTGAAGTTAAGCCTTTTACTTCGCATTGATTTGAAGCTAACTCATGCGTTTCCCATGAATTTGAAGCTAACTCGTTTGTTTCGCCTGCATTTGAAGGTATTTCATTTAAATCGCAGGTATTTGAAGGTAAATCATTTGTTTCGCATGGATTGAAGCTAAGCCTCCTACTTCGCTTTGATTTGAAGTTGAATCATGTGTTTTCCTGGGATTTGAAGCTAACTCGTTTGATTCGCATGCTGTTGACTCTAAATCCCGTTTATCACAAGTATTTGAAGCTAAACCACATGTTCCGCATGGACTTGAAGTTAAGCCTTCTACTTTATATTGATTTTATGCTAAATCATGTGTTTCGCATGGATTTGATGCTAACTCGTTTTTTTCGCCTGCATTTGAAGCTATTTCATTTAAACCGCAGGTATTTGAAGGTAAATCATTTGTTTCGCATGGAATTGAATCTAAGCTTCCTACTTCGCTTTGAGTTGAAGTTAAGTCATGTGTTTTCCTGGGATTTGAAGCTAACTCGTTTGATTCGCATGCAGTTGACTCTAAATCCCGTTTATCACAAGTATTTGAAGCTAAGCCACATGTTTCGCATGGATTTGAAGTTAAGCCTCCTACTTCGTATTGATTTGAAGCTAACTCATGTGTTTCCCATGGATTTGAAGCTATCTCGTTTGTTTCGCCTGCATTTGAAGCTATTGCATTTAAACCGCAGGTATTTGAAGGTAAATCATTTATTTCGCATGTATTTGAAGCTAAGCCTTCTACTTCGCATTGATTTGAAGCTAACTCATGTGTTTCCCATGGATTTGAAGCTAACCCGTTTTTTTCGCCTGCATTTGAAGCTATTTCATTTAAACCGCAGGTATTTGAAGGTAAATCATTTGTTTCCCATAGATTTGAATTTAAGCCTCCTACTTCGCTTTGATTAGAAGTTAATATCATGTGTTTCTCTTGGATTTGACGCTATCTCGTTTGAATCGCATGCAGTTGACTCTAAATCGTGTTTATCACAAGTATTTGAAGCTAAACCATTTGTTTCGCATGGATTTGAAGCTAAGCCTTCTACTTCGCATTGATTTGAAGCTACCTCATGTGTTTCCCATGAATTTGAAGCTAACTCGTTGGTTTCGCCTGCATTTGAAGGTATTTCATTTAAACCGCAGGTATTTGAAGGTAAATCATTTGTTTCGCATGGATTTGAAGCTAAGCCTCCTACTTCGCTTTGATTTGAAGTTGAATCATGTGTTTTCCTGGGATTTGAAGTTAACTCGTTTGATTCGCATGCAGTTGACTCTAAATCTCGTTTATCACAAGTATTTGAAGCTAAACCACATGTTTCGCATGGATTTGAAGTTAAGCCTTCTACTTCATATTGATTTGATGCTAAATCATGAGTTTCGAATGGATTTGATGCTAACTCGTTTTTTTCGCCTGCATTTGAAGCTATTTCATTTAAACCGCAGGTATTTGAAGGTAAATCATTTGTTTCGCATGGATTTAAAGCTAAGCCTCCTACTTCGCTTTGATTTGAAGTTAAATCATGTGTTTCCCTGGTAGTTGAAGCTAACTCGTTTGATTCGCATGCAGTTGAAGATAAATCCCGTTTATCACAAGTATTTGAAGCTAAATCATTTGTTTCGCATGGATTTGAAGCTAAGCCTTCTACTTCGCATTGATTTGAAGTTAAATCATGTGTTTCCCTGGGATTTGAATCTAACTCGTTTGATTCGCATGCAGTTGACTCTAAATCGTGTTTATCACAAGTATTTGAAGCTAAACCATTTGTTTCGCATGGATTTGAAGCTAAGCCTTCTACTTCGCATTGATTTGAAGTTAAATCATGTGTTTCCCATGAATTTGAAGCTAACTCGTTTGTTTCGCCTGCATTTGAAGGTATTTCATTTAAACCGCAGGTATTTGAAGGTAAATCATTTGTTTCGCATGGATTTGAAGCTAAGCCTCCTACTTCGCTTTGATTTGAAGTTGAATCATGTGTTTTCCTGGGATTTGAAGCTAACTCGTTTGATTCGCATGCTGTTGACTCTAAATCCCGTTTATCACAAGTATTTGAAGCTAAACCACATGTTCCGCATGGACTTGAAGTTAAGCCTTCTACTTTATATTGATTTTATGCTAAATCATGTGTTTCGCATGGATTTGATGCTAACTCGTTTTTTTCGCCTGCATTTGAAGCTATTTCATTTAAACCGCAGGTATTTGAAGGTAAATCATTTGTTTCGCATGGAATTGAATCTAAGCTTCCTACTTCGCTTTGAGTTGAAGTTAAGTCATGTGTTTTCCTGGGATTTGAAGCTAACTCGTTTGATTCGCATGCAGTTGACTCTAAATCCCGTTTATCACAAGTATTTGAAGCTAAGCCACATGTTTCGCATGGATTTGAAGTTAAGCCTCCTACTTCGTATTGATTTGAAGCTAACTCATGTGTTTCCCATGGATTTGAAGCTATCTCGTTTGTTTCGCCTGCATTTGAAGCTATTGCATTTAAACCGCAGGTATTTGAAGGTAAATCATTTATTTCGCATGTATTTGAAGCTAAGCCTTCTACTTCGCATTGATTTGAAGCTAACTCATGTGTTTCCCATGGATTTGAAGCTAACCCGTTTTTTTCGCCTGCATTTGAAGCTATTTCATTTAAACCGCAGGTATTTGAAGGTAAATCATTTGTTTCCCATAGATTTGAATTTAAGCCTCCTACTTCGCTTTGATTAGAAGTTAATATCATGTGTTTCTCTTGGATTTGACGCTATCTCGTTTGAATCGCATGCAGTTGACTCTAAATCGTGTTTATCACAAGTATTTGAAGCTAAACCATTTGTTTCGCATGGATTTGAAGCTAAGCCTTCTACTTCGCATTGATTTGAAGCTACCTCATGTGTTTCCCATGAATTTGAAGCTAACTCGTTGGTTTCGCCTGCATTTGAAGGTATTTCATTTAAACCGCAGGTATTTGAAGGTAAATCATTTGTTTCGCATGGATTTGAAGCTAAGCCTCCTACTTCGCTTTGATTTGAAGTTGAATCATGTGTTTTCCTGGGATTTGAAGTTAACTCGTTTGATTCGCATGCAGTTGACTCTAAATCTCGTTTATCACAAGTATTTGAAGCTAAACCACATGTTTCGCATGGATTTGAAGTTAAGCCTTCTACTTCATATTGATTTGATGCTAAATCATGAGTTTCGAATGGATTTGATGCTAACTCGTTTTTTTCGCCTGCATTTGAAGCTATTTCATTTAAACCGCAGGTATTTGAAGGTAAATCATTTGTTTCGCATGGATTTAAAGCTAAGCCTCCTACTTCGCTTTGATTTGAAGTTAAATCATGTGTTTCCCTGGTAGTTGAAGCTAACTCGTTTGATTCGCATGCAGTTGAAGATAAATCCCGTTTATCACAAGTATTTGAAGCTAAATCATTTGTTTCGCATGGATTTGAAGCTAAGCCTTCTACTTCGCATTGATTTGAAGTTAAATCATGTGTTTCCCTGGGATTTGAATCTAACTCGTTTGATTCGCATGCAGTTGACTCTAAATCGTGTTTATCACAAGTATTTGAAGCTAAACCATTTGTTTCGCATGGATTTGAAGCTAAGCCTTCTACTTCGCATTGATTTGAAGTTAAATCATGTGTTTCCCATGAATTTGAAGCTAACTCGTTTGTTTCGCCTGCATTTGAAGGTATTTCATTTAAACCGCAGGTATTTGAAGGTAAATCATTTGTTTCGCATGGATTTGAAGCTAAGCCTCCTACTTCGCTTTGATTTGAAGTTGAATCATGTGTTTTCCTGGGATTTGAAGCTAACTCGTTTGATTCGCATGAAGTTGACTCTAAATCTCGTTTATCACAAGTATTTGAAGCTAAACCACATGTTTCGCATGGATTTGAAGTTAAGGCTTCTACTTTATATTGATTTGATGCTAAATCATGCGTTCCGCATGGATTTGATGATAACTCTTTTTTTTCGCCTGCATTTGAAGCTATTTCATTTAAACTGCAGGTATTTGAAGGTAAATCATTTGTTTCGCATGGATTTGTAGGTAAGCCTTCTAGTTCGCATTGATTTGAAGTTGAATCATGTGTTTTCCTGGGATTTGAAGCTAACTCGTTTGATTCGCATGCAGTTGACTCTAAATCCCGTTTATCACAAGTATTTGAAGCTAAACCACATGTTTCGCATGGATTTGAAGTTAAGCCTTCTACTTCATATTGATTTGATGCTAAATCATGAGTTTCGAATGGATTTGATGCTAACTCGTTTTTTTCGCCTGCATTTGAAGCTATTTCATTTAAACCGCAGGTATTTGAAGGTAAATCATTTGCTTCGCATGGATTTGAAGCTAAGCCTCCTACTTATCTTTGATTTAAAGTTAAATCATTTGTTTCCCTGGTATTTGAAGCTAACTCGTTTCATTCGGATGCAGTTGACTCTAAATCCCGTTTATCACAAGTTTTTGAAGCTAAACCACATGTTTCGCATGGATTTGAAGTTAAGCCTTCTACTTCATATTGATTTGATGCTAAATCATGTGTTCCGCATGGATTTGATGCTAACTATTTTTTTTCGCCTGCATTTGAAGCTATTTCATTTAAACTGCAGGTATTTGAAGGTAAATCATTTGTTTCGCATGGATTTGAAGCTAAGCCTTCTAGTTCGCATTGATTTGAAATTAATATCATGTGTTTCTCTTGGATTTGACGCTATCTCGTTTGAATCGCATGCAGTTGACTCTAAATCGTGTTTATCACAAGTATTTGAAGCTAAACCATTTGTTTCGCATGGATTTGAAGCTAAGCCTTCTACTTCGCATTGATTTGAATTTAAATCATGTGTTTCCCTGGGATTTGAATCTAACTCGTTTGATTCGCATGCAGTTGACTCTAAATCGTGTTTATCACAAGTATTTTAAGCTAAACCATTTGTTTCGCATGGATTTGAAGCTAAGCCTTCTACTTCGCATTGATTTGAAGTTAAATCATGTGTTTCCCATGAATTTGAAGCTAACTCGTTTGTTTCGCCTGCATTTGAAGGTATTTCATTTAAACCGCAGGTATTTGAAGGTAAATCATTTGTTTCGCATGGATTTGAAGCTAAGCCTCCTACTTCGCTTTGATTTGAAGTTGAATCATGTGTTTTCCTGGGATTTGAAGCTAACTCGTTTGATTCGCATGAAGTTGACTCTAAATCTCGTTTATCACAAGTATTTGAAGCTAAACCACATGTTTCGCATGGATTTGAAGTTAAGGCTTCTACTTTATATTGATTTGATGCTAAATCATGCGTTCCGCATGGATTTGATGATAACTCTTTTTTTTCGCCTGCATTTGAAGCTATTTCATTTAAACTGCAGGTATTTGAAGGTAAATCATTTGTTTCGCATGGATTTGTAGGTAAGCCTTCTAGTTCGCATTGATTTGAAGTTGAATCATGTGTTTTCCTGGGATTTGAAGCTAACTCGTTTGATTCGCATGCAGTTGACTCTAAATCCCGTTTATCACAAGTATTTGAAGCTAAACCACATGTTTCGCATGGATTTGAAGTTAAGCCTTCTACTTCGCATTGATTTGAAGTTAAATCATGTGTTTCCCTGGGATTTGAATCTAACTCGTTTGATTCGCATGCAGTTGACTCTAAATCGTGTTTATCACAAGTATTTGAAGCTAAACCATTTGTTTCGCATGGATTTGAAGCTAAGCCTTCTACTTCGCATTGATTTGAAGTTAAATCATGTGTTTCCCATGAATTTGAAGCTAACTCGTTTGTTTCGCCTGCATTTGAAGGTATTTCATTTAAACCGCAGGTATTTGAAGGTAAATCATTTGTTTCGCATGGATTTGAAGCTAAGCCTCCTACTTCGCTTTGATTTGAAGTTGAATCATGTGTTTTCCTGGGATTTGAAGCTAACTCGTTTGATTCGCATGAAGTTGACTCTAAATCTCGTTTATCACAAGTATTTGAAGCTAAACCACATGTTTCGCATGGATTTGAAGTTAAGGCTTCTACTTTATATTGATTTGATGCTAAATCATGCGTTCCGCATGGATTTGATGATAACTCTTTTTTTTCGCCTGCATTTGAAGCTATTTCATTTAAACTGCAGGTATTTGAAGGTAAATCATTTGTTTCGCATGGATTTGTAGGTAAGCCTTCTAGTTCGCATTGATTTGAAGTTGAATCATGTGTTTTCCTGGGATTTGAAGCTAACTCGTTTGATTCGCATGCAGTTGACTCTAAATCCCGTTTATCACAAGTATTTGAAGCTAAGCCACATGTTTCGCATGGATTTGAAGTTAAGCCTTCTACTTCGTATTGATTTGAAGCTAACTCATGTGTTTCCCATGGATTTGAAGCTATCTCGTTTGTTTCGCCTGCATTTGAAGCTATTGCATTTAAACCGCAGGTATTTGAAGGTAAATCATTTATTTCGCATGTATTTGAAGCTAAGCCTTCTACTTCGCATTGATTTGAAGCTAACTCATGTGTTTCCCATGGATTTGAAGCTAACCCGTTTTTTTCGCCTGCATTTGAAGCTATTTCATTTAAACCGCAGGTATTTGAAGGTAAATCATTTGTTTCCCATAGATTTGAATTTAAGCCTCCTACTTCGCTTTGATTAGAAGTTAATATCATGTGTTTCTCTTGGATTTGACGCTATCTCGTTTGAATCGCATGCAGTTGACTCTAAATCGTGTTTATCACAAGTATTTGAAGCTAAACCATTTGTTTCGCATGGATTTGAAGCTAAGCCTTCTACTTCGCATTGATTTGAAGCTAACTCATGTGTTTCCCATGAATTTGAAGCTAACTCGTTTGTTTCGCCTGCATTTGAAGGTATTTCATTTAAACCGCAGGTATTTGAAGGTAAATCATTTGTTTCGCATGGATTTGAAGCTAAGCCTCCTACTTCGCTTTGATTTGAAGTTGAATCATGTGTTTTCCTGGGATTTGAAGCTAACTCGTTTGATTCGCATGCAGTTGACTCTAAATCTCGTTTATCACAATTATTTGAAGCTAAACCACATGTTTCGCATGGATTTGAAGTTAAGCCTTCTACTTCATATTGATTTGATGCTAAATCATGAGTTTCGAATGGATTTGATGCTAACTCGTTTTTTTCGCCTGCATTTGAAGCTATTTCATTTAAACCGCAGGTATTTGAAGGTAAATCATTTGTTTCGCATGGATTTAAAGCTAAGCCTCCTACTTCGCTTTGATTTGAAGTTAAATCATGTGTTTCCCTGGTAGTTGAAGCTAACTCGTTTGATTCGCATGCAGTTGAAGATAAATCCCGTTTATCACAAGTATTTGAAGCTAAATCATTTGTTTCGCATGGATTTGAAGCTAAGCCTTCTACTTCGCATTGATTTGAAGTTAAATCATGTGTTTCCCTGGGATTTGAATCTAACTCGTTTGATTCGCATGCAGTTGACTCTAAATCGTGTTTATCACAAGTATTTGAAGCTAAACCATTTGTTTCGCATGGATTTGAAGCTAAGCCTTCTACTTCGCATTGATTTGAAGTTAAATCATGTGTTTCCCATGAATTTGAAGCTAACTCGTTTGTTTCGCCTGCATTTGAAGGTATTTCATTTAAACCGCAGGTATTTGAAGGTAAATCATTTGTTTCGCATGGATTTGAAGCTAAGCCTCCTACTTCGCTTTGATTTGAAGTTGAATCATGTGTTTTCCTGGGATTTGAAGCTAACTCGTTTGATTCGCATGAAGTTGACTCTAAATCTCGTTTATCACAAGTATTTGAAGCTAAACCACATGTTTCGCATGGATTTGAAGTTAAGGCTTCTACTTTATATTGATTTGATGCTAAATCATGCGTTCCGCATGGATTTGATGATAACTCTTTTTTTTCGCCTGCATTTGAAGCTATTTCATTTAAACTGCAGGTATTTGAAGGTAAATCATTTGTTTCGCATGGATTTGTAGGTAAGCCTTCTAGTTCGCATTGATTTGAAGTTAATATCATGTGTTACTCTTGGATTTGACGCTATCTCGTTTGAATCGCATGCAGTTGACTCTCAATCGTGTTTATCACAAGTATTTGAAGCTAAACCATTTGTTTCGCATGGATTTGAAGCTAAGCCTTCTACTTCATATTGATTTGATGCTAAATCATGTGTTTCGCATGGATTTGATGCTAACTCGTTTTTTTCGCCTGCATTTGAAGCTATTTCATTTAAACCGCAGGTATTTGAAGGTAAATCATTTGTTTCGCATGGAATTGAATCTAAGCTTACTACTTCGCTTTGAGTTGAAGTTAAGTCATGTGTTTTCCTGGGATTTGAAGCTAACTCGTTTGATTCGCATGCAGTTGACTCTAAATCCCGTTTATCACAAGTATTTGAAGCTAAGCCACATGTTTCGCATGGATTTGAAGTTAAGCCTTCTACTTCGCATTGATTTGAAGCTAACTCATGTGTTTCCCATGGATTTGAAGCTATCTCGTTTGTTTCGCCTGCATTTGAAGCTATTGCATTTAAACCGCAGGTATTTGAAGGTAAATCATTTATTTCGCATGTATTTGAAGCTAAGCCTTCTACTTCGCATTGATTTGAAGCTAACTCATGTGTTTCCCATGGATTTGAAGCTAACCCGTTTTTTTCGCCTGCATTTGAAGCTATTTCATTTAAACCGCAGGTATTTGAAGGTAAATCATTTGTTTCCCATAGATTTGAATTTAAGCCTCCTACTTCGCTTTGATTAGAAGTTAATATCATGTGTTTCTCTTGGATTTGACGCTATCTCGTTTGAATCGCATGCAGTTGACTCTAAATCGTGTTTATCACAAGTATTTGAAGCTAAACCATTTGTTTCGCATGGATTTGAAGCTAAGCCTTCTACTTCGCATTGATTTGAAGCTAACTCATGTGTTTCCCATGAATTTGAAGCTAACTCGTTTGTTTCGCCTGCATTTGAAGGTATTTCATTTAAACCGCAGGTATTTGAAGGTAAATCATTTGTTTCGCATGGATTTGAAGCTAAGCCTCCTACTTCGCTTTGATTTGAAGTTGAATCATGTGTTTTCCTGGGATTTGAAGCTAACTCGTTTGATTCGCATGCAGTTGACTCTAAATCTCGTTTATCACAATTATTTGAAGCTAAACCACATGTTTCGCATGGATTTGAAGTTAAGCCTTCTACTTCATATTGATTTGATGCTAAATCATGAGTTTCGAATGGATTTGATGCTAACTCGTTTTTTTCGCCTGCATTTGAAGCTATTTCATTTAAACCGCAGGTATTTGAAGGTAAATCATTTGTTTCGCATGGATTTAAAGCTAAGCCTCCTACTTCGCTTTGATTTGAAGTTAAATCATGTGTTTCCCTGGTAGTTGAAGCTAACTCGTTTGATTCGCATGCAGTTGAAGATAAATCCCGTTTATCACAAGTATTTGAAGCTAAATCATTTGTTTCGCATGGATTTGAAGCTAAGCCTTCTACTTCGCATTGATTTGAAGTTAAATCATGTGTTTCCCTGGGATTTGAATCTAACTCGTTTGATTCGCATGCAGTTGACTCTAAATCGTGTTTATCATAAGTATTTGAAGCTAAACCATTTGTTTCGCATGGATTTGAAGCTAAGCCTTCTACTTCGCATTGATTTGAAGTTAAATCATGTGTTTCCCATGAATTTGAAGCTAACTCGTTTGTTTCGCCTGCATTTGAAGGTATTTCATTTAAACCGCAGGTATTTGAAGGTAAATCATTTGTTTCGCATGGATTTGAAGCTAAGCCTCCTACTTCGCTTTGATTTGAAGTTGAATCATGTGTTTTCCTGGGATTTGAAGCTAACTCGTTTGATTCGCATGAAGTTGACTCTAAATCTCGTTTATCACAAGTATTTGAAGCTAAACCACATGTTTCGCATGGATTTGAAGTTAAGGCTTCTACTTTATATTGATTTGATGCTAAATCATGCGTTCCGCATGGATTTGATGATAACTCTTTTTTTTCGCCTGCATTTGAAGCTATTTCATTTAAACTGCAGGTATTTGAAGGTAAATCATTTGTTTCGCATGGATTTGTAGGTAAGCCTTCTAGTTCGCATTGATTTGAAGTTAATATCATGTGTTACTCTTGGATTTGACGCTATCTCGTTTGAATCGCATGCAGTTGACTCTCAATCGTGTTTATCACAAGTATTTGAAGCTAAACCATTTGTTTCGCATGGATTTGAAGCTAAGCCTTCTACTTCATATTGATTTGATGCTAAATCATGTGTTTCGCATGGATTTGATGCTAACTCGTTTTTTTCGCCTGCATTTGAAGCTATTTCATTTAAACCGCAGGTATTTGAAGGTAAATCATTTGTTTCGCATGGAATTGAATCTAAGCTTACTACTTCGCTTTGAGTTGAAGTTAAGTCATGTGTTTTCCTGGGATTTGAAGCTAACTCGTTTGATTCGCATGCAGTTGACTCTAAATCCCGTTTATCACAAGTATTTGAAGCTAAGCCACATGTTTCGCATGGATTTGAAGTTAAGCCTTCTACTTCGCATTGATTTGAAGCTAACTCATGTGTTTCCCATGGATTTGAAGCTATCTCGTTTGTTTCGCCTGCATTTGAAGCTATTGCATTTAAACCGCAGGTATTTGAAGGTAAATCATTTATTTCGCATGTATTTGAAGCTAAGCCTTCTACTTCGCATTGATTTGAAGCTAACTCATGTGTTTCCCATGGATTTGAAGCTAACTCGTTTGTTTCGCCTGCATTTGAAGTTATTTCATTTAAACCGCAGCTATTTGAAGGTAAATCATTTGTTTCCCATAGATTTGAATTTAAGCCTCCTACTTCGCTTTGATTAGAAGTTAAATCATGTGTTTTCCTGGGATTTGAATCTAACTCGTTTGATTCGCATGCAGTTGACTCTAAATCGTGTTTATCACAAGTATTTGAAGCGAAACCATTTGTTTCGCATGGATTTGAAGCTAAGCCTTCTACTTCGCATTGATTTGAAGCTAACTCATGTGTTTCCCATGAATTTGAAGCTAACTCGTTTGTTTCGCCTGCATTTGAAGGTATTTCATTTAAACCGCAGGTATTTGAAGGTAAATCATTTGTTTCGCATGGATTTGAAGCTAAGCCTCCTACTTCGCTTTGATTTGAAGTTGAATCATGTGTTTTCCTGGGATTTGAATCTAACTCGTTTGATGCGCATGCAGTTGACTCTAAATCGTGTTTATCACAAGTATTTGAAGCTAAACCATTTGTTTCGCATGGATTTGAAGCTAAGCCTTCTACTTCGCATTGATTTGAAGCTAACTCATGTGTTTCCCATGAATTTGAAGCTAACTCGTTTGTTTCGCCTGCATTTGAAGCTATTTCATTTAAACCGCAGGTATTTGAAGGTAAATCATTTGCTTCGCATGGATTTGAAGCTAAGCCTCCTACTTATCTTTGATTTAAAGTTAAATCATTTGTTTCCCTGGTAATTGAAGCTAACTCGTTTGATTCGCATGCAGTTGAAGCTAAATACCGTTTATCACAAGTATTTGAAGCTAAACCACCTGTTTCGCATGGATTTGAAGTTAAGCCTTTTACTTCGCATTGATTTGAAGCTAACTCATGCGTTTCCCATGAATTTGAAGCTAACTCGTTTGTTTCGCCTGCATTTGAAGGTATTTCATTTAAATCGCAGGTATTTGAAGGTAAATCATTTGTTTCGCATGGATTGAAGCTAAGCCTCCTACTTCGCTTTGATTTGAAGTTGAATCATGTGTTTTCCTGGGATTTGAAGCTAACTCGTTTGATTCGCATGCAGTTGACTCTAAATCCCGTTTATCACAAGTATTTGAAGCTAAACCACATGTTTCGCATGGACTTGAAGTTAAGCCTTCTACTTTATATTGATTTTATGCTAAATCATGTGTTTCGCATGGATTTGATGCTAACTCGTTTTTTTCGCCTGCATTTGAAGCTATTTCATTTAAACCGCAGGTATTTGAAGGTAAATCATTTGTTTCGCATGGAATTGAATCTAAGCTTCCTACTTCGCTTTGAGTTGAAGTTAAGTCATGTGTTTTCCTGGGATTTGAAGCTAACTCGTTTGATTCGCATGCAGTTGACTCTAAATCCCGTTTATCACAAGTATTTGAAGCTAAGCCACATGTTTCGCATGGATTTGAAGTTAAGCCTTCTACTTCGTATTGATTTGAAGCTAACTCATGTGTTTCCCATGGATTTGAAGCTATCTCGTTTGTTTCGCCTGCATTTGAAGCTATTGCATTTAAACCGCAGGTATTTGAAGGTAAATCATTTATTTCGCATGTATTTGAAGCTAAGCCTTCTACTTCGCATTGATTTGAAGCTAACTCATGTGTTTCCCATGGATTTGAAGCTAACCCGTTTTTTTCGCCTGCATTTGAAGCTATTTCATTTAAACCGCAGGTATTTGAAGGTAAATCATTTGTTTCCCATAGATTTGAATTTAAGCCTCCTACTTCGCTTTGATTAGAAGTTAATATCATGTGGTTCTCTTGGATTTGACGCTATCTCGTTTGAATCGCATGCAGTTGACTCTAAATCGTGTTTATCACAAGTATTTGAAGCTAAACCATTTGTTTCGCATGGATTTGAATCTAAGCCTCCTACTTCGCTTTGAGTTGAAGTTAAATCATGTGTTTTCCTGGGATTTGAAGCTAACTCGTTTCATTCGGATACAGTTGACTCTAAATCCCGTTTATCACAAGTTTTTGAAGCTAAACCACATGTTTCGCATGGATTTGAAGTTAAGCCTTCTACTTCATATTGATTTGATGCTAAATCATGTGTTCCGCATGGATTTGATGCTAACTATTTTTTTTCGCCTGCATTTGAAGCTATTTCATTTAAACTGCAGGTATTTGAAGGTAAATCATTTGTTTCGCATGGATTTGAAGCTAAGCCTTCTAGTTCGCATTGATTTGAAGTTAATATCATGTGTTTCTCTTGGATTTGACGCTATCTCGTTTGAATCGCATGCAGTTGACTCTAAATCGTGTTTATCACAAGTATTTGAAGCTAAACCATTTGTTTCGCATGGATTTGAAGCTAAGCCTTCTACTTCGCATTGATTTGAAGTTAAATCATGTATTTCCCATGAATTTGAAGCTAACTCGTTTGTTTCGCTTGCATTTGAAGGTATTTCATTTAAACCGCAGGTATTTGAAGGTAAATCATTTGTTTCGCATGGATTTGAAGCTAAGCCTCCTACTTCGCTTTGATTTGAAGTTGAATCATGTGTTTTCCTGGGATTTGAAGCTAACTCGTTTGATTCGCATGAAGTTGACTCTAAATCTCGTTTATCACAAGTATTTGAAGCTAAACCACATGTTTCGCATGGATTTGAAGTTAAGCCTTCTACTTCGCATTGATTTGAAGCTAACTCATGTGTTTCCCATGAATTTGATGCTAACTCGTTTGTTTCGCCTGCATTTGAAGGTATTTCATTTAAACCGCAGGTATTTGAAGGTAAACCATTTGTTTCGCATGGATTTGATGCTAACTCGTTTTTTTCGACTGCATTTGAAGCTATTTCATTTAAACCGCAGGTATTTGAAGGTAAATCATTTGTTTCGCATGGATTTAAAGCTAAGCCTCCTACTTCGCTTTGATTTGAAGTTAAATCATGTGTTTCCCTGGTATTTGAAGCTAACACGTTTGATTCGCATGCAGTTGAAGCTAAATCCCGTTTATCACAAGTATTTGAAGCTAAATCATTTGTTTCGCATGGATTTGAAGCTAAGCCTTCTACTTCGCATTGATTTGAAGTTAAATCATGTGTTTCCCTGGGATTTGAATCTAACTCGTTTGATTCGCATGCAGTTGACTCTAAATCGTGTTTATCACAAGTATTTGAAGCTAAACCATTTGTTTCGCATGGATTTGAAGCTAAGCCTACTACTTCGCATTGATTTGAAGCTAACTCATGTGTTTCCCATGGATTTGAAGCTATCTCGTTTGTTTCGCCTGCATTTGAAGCTATTGCATTTAAACCGCAGGTATTTGAAGGTAAATCATTTGTTTCGCATGGAATTGAATCTAAGCTTCCTACTTCGCTTTGAGTTGAAGTTAAGTCATGTGTTTTCCTGGGATTTGAAGCTAACTCGTTTGATTCGCATGCAGTTGACTCTAAATCCCGTTTATCACAAGTATTTGAAGCTAAGCCACATGTTTCGCATGGATTTGAAGTTAAGCCTTCTACTTCGTATTGATTTGAAGCTAACTCATGTGTTTCCCATGGATTTGAAGCTATCTCGTTTGTTTCGCCTGCATTTGAAGCTATTGCATTTAAACCGCAGGTATTTGAAGGTAAATCATTTATTTCGCATGTATTTGAAGCTAAGCCTTCTACTTCGCATTGATTTGAAGCTAACTCATGTGTTTCCCATGGATTTGAAGCTAACCCGTTTTTTTCGCCTGCATTTGAAGCTATTTCATTTAAACCGCAGGTATTTGAAGGTAAATCATTTGTTTCCCATAGATTTGAATTTAAGCCTCCTACTTCGCTTTGATTAGAAGTTAATATCATGTGTTTCTCTTGGATTTGACGCTATCTCGTTTGAATCGCATGCAGTTGTCTCTAAATCGTGTTTATCACAAGTATTTGAAGCTAAACCATTTGTTTCGCATGGATTTGAAGCTAAGCCTTCTACTTCGCATTGATTTGAAGCTAACTCATGTGTTTCCCATGAATTTGAAGCTAACTCGTTTGTTTCGCCTGCATTTGAAGGTATTTCATTTAAACCGCAGGTATTTGAAGGTAAATCATTTGTTTCGCATGGATTTGAAGCTAAGCCTCCTACTTCGCTTTGATTTGAAGTTGAATCATGTGTTTTCCTGGGATTTGAAGCTAACTCGTTTGATTCGCATGCAGTTGACTCTAAATCTCGTTTATCACAATTATTTGAAGCTAAACCACATGTTTCGCATGGATTTGAAGTTAAGCCTTCTACTTCATATTGATTTGATGCTAAATCATGAGTTTCGAATGGATTTGATGCTAACTCGTTTTTTTCGCCTGCATTTGAAGCTATTTCATTTAAACCGCAGGTATTTGAAGGTAAATCATTTGTTTCGCATGGATTTAAAGCTAAGCCTCCTACTTCGCTTTGATTTGAAGTTAAATCATGTGTTTCCCTGGTAGTTGAAGCTAACTCGTTTGATTCGCATGCAGTTGAAGATAAATCCCGTTTATCACAAGTATTTGAAGCTAAATCATTTGTTTCGCATGGATTTGAAGCTAAGCCTTCTACTTCGCATTGATTTGAAGTTAAATCATGTGTTTCCCTGGGATTTGAATCTAACTCGTTTGATTCGCATGCAGTTGACTCTAAATCGTGTTTATCACAAGTATTTGAAGCTAAACCATTTGTTTCGCATGGATTTGAAGCTAAGCCTTCTACTTCGCATTGATTTGAAGTTAAATCATGTGTTTCCCATGAATTTGAAGCTAACTCGTTTGTTTCGCCTGCATTTGAAGGTATTTCATTTAAACCGCAGGTATTTGAAGGTAAATCATTTGTTTCGCATGGATTTGAAGCTAAGCCTCCTACTTCGCTTTGATTTGAAGTTGAATCATGTGTTTTCCTGGGATTTGAAGCTAACTCGTTTGATTCGCATGAAGTTGACTCTAAATCTCGTTTATCACAAGTATTTGAAGCTAAACCACATGTTTCGCATGGATTTGAAGTTAAGGCTTCTACTTTATATTGATTTGATGCTAAATCATGCGTTCCGCATGGATTTGATGATAACTCTTTTTTTTCGCCTGCATTTGAAGCTATTTCATTTAAACTGCAGGTATTTGAAGGTAAATCATTTGTTTCGCATGGATTTGTAGGTAAGCCTTCTAGTTCGCATTGATTTGAAGTTAATATCATGTGTTACTCTTGGATTTGACGCTATCTCGTTTGAATCGCATGCAGTTGACTCTCAATCGTGTTTATCACAAGTATTTGAAGCTAAACCATTTGTTTCGCATGGATTTGAAGCTAAGCCTTCTACTTCATATTGATTTGATGCTAAATCATGTGTTTCGCATGGACTTGATGCTAACTCGTTTTTTTCGCCTGCATTTGAAGCTATTTCATTTAAACCGCAGGTATTTGAAGGTAAATCATTTGTTTCGCATGGAATTGAATCTAAGCTTACTACTTCGCTTTGAGTTGAAGTTAAGTCATGTGTTTTCCTGGGATTTGAAGCTAACTCGTTTGATTCGCATGCAGTTGACTCTAAATCCCGTTTATCACAAGTATTTGAAGCTAAGCCACATGTTTCGCATGGATTTGAAGTTAAGCCTTCTACTTCGCATTGATTTGAAGCTAACTCATGTGTTTCCCATGGATTTGAAGCTATCTCGTTTGTTTCGCCTGCATTTGAAGCTATTGCATTTAAACCGCAGGTATTTGAAGGTAAATCATTTATTTCGCATGTATTTGAAGCTAAGCCTTCTACTTCGCATTGATTTGAAGCTAACTCATGTGTTTCCCATGGATTTGAAGCTAACTCGTTTGTTTCGCCTGCATTTGAAGTTATTTCATTTAAACCGCAGCTATTTGAAGGTAAATCATTTGTTTCCCATAGATTTGAATTTAAGCCTCCTACTTCGCTTTGATTAGAAGTTAAATCATGTGTTTTCCTGGGATTTGAATCTAACTCGTTTGATTCGCATGCAGTTGACTCTAAATCGTGTTTATCACAAGTATTTGAAGCGAAACCATTTGTTTCGCATGGATTTGAAGCTAAGCCTTCTACTTCGCATTGATTTGAAGCTAACTCATGTGTTTCCCATGAATTTGAAGCTAACTCGTTTGTTTCGCCTGCATTTGAAGGTATTTCATTTAAACCGCAGGTATTTGAAGGTAAATCATTTGTTTCGCATGGATTTGAAGCTAAGCCTCCTACTTCGCTTTGATTTGAAGTTGAATCATGTGTTTTCCTGGGATTTGAATCTAACTCGTTTGATGCGCATGCAGTTGACTCTAAATCGTGTTTATCACAAGTATTTGAAGCTAAACCATTTGTTTCGCATGGATTTGAAGCTAAGCCTTCTACTTCGCATTGATTTGAAGCTAACTCATGTGTTTCCCATGAATTTGAAGCTAACTCGTTTGTTTCGCCTGCATTTGAAGCTATTTCATTTAAACCGCAGGTATTTGAAGGTAAATCATTTGCTTCGCATGGATTTGAAGCTAAGCCTCCTACTTATCTTTGATTTAAAGTTAAATCATTTGTTTCCCTGGTATTTGAAGCTAACTCGTTTGATTCGCATGCAGTTGAAGCTAAATACCGTTTATCACAAGTATTTGAAGCTAAACCACCTGTTTCGCATGGATTTGAAGTTAAGCCTTTTACTTCGCATTGATTTGAAGCTAACTCATGCGTTTCCCATGAATTTGAAGCTAACTCGTTTGTTTCGCCTGCATTTGAAGGTATTTCATTTAAATCGCAGGTATTTGAAGGTAAATCATTTGTTTCGCATGGATTGAAGCTAAGCCTCCTACTTCGCTTTGATTTGAAGTTGAATCATGTGTTTTCCTGGGATTTGAAGCTAACTCGTTTGATTCGCATGCAGTTGACTCTAAATCCCGTTTATCACAAGTATTTGAAGCTAAACCACATGTTTCGCATGGACTTGAAGTTAAGCCTTCTACTTTATATTGATTTTATGCTAAATCATGTGTTTCGCATGGATTTGATGCTAACTCGTTTTTTTCGCCTGCATTTGAAGCTATTTCATTTAAACCGCAGGTATTTGAAGGTAAATCATTTGTTTCGCATGGAATTGAATCTAAGCTTCCTACTTCGCTTTGAGTTGAAGTTAAGTCATGTGTTTTCCTGGGATTTGAAGCTAACTCGTTTGATTCGCATGCAGTTGACTCTAAATCCCGTTTATCACAAGTATTTGAAGCTAAGCCACATGTTTCGCATGGATTTGAAGTTAAGCCTTCTACTTCGTATTGATTTGAAGCTAACTCATGTGTTTCCCATGGATTTGAAGCTATCTCGTTTGTTTCGCCTGCATTTGAAGCTATTGCATTTAAACCGCAGGTATTTGAAGGTAAATCATTTATTTCGCATGTATTTGAAGCTAAGCCTTCTACTTCGCATTGATTTGAAGCTAACTCTTGTGTTTCCCATGGATTTGAAGCTAACCCGTTTTTTCGCCTGCATTTGAAGCTATTTCATTTAAACCGCAGGTATTTGAAGGTAAATCATTTGTTTCCCATAGATTTGAATTTAAGCCTCCTACTTCGCTTTGATTAGAAGTTAATATCATGTGGTTCTCTTGGATTTGACGCTATCTCGTTTGAATCGCATGCAGTTGACTCTAAATCGTGTTTATCACAAGTATTTGAAGCTAAACCATTTGTTTCGCATGGATTTGAAGCTAAGCCTTCTACTTCGCATTGATTTGAAGCTAACTCATGTGTTTCCCATGAATTTGAAGCTAACTCGTTGGTTTCGCCTGCATTTGTAGGTATTTCATTTAAACCGCAGGTATTTGAAGGTAAATCATTTGTTTCGCATGGATTTGAAGCTAAGCCTCCTACTTCGCTTTGATTTGAAGTTGAATCATGTGTTTTCCTGGGATTTGAAGCTAACTCGTTTGATTCGCATGCAGTTGACTCTAAATCTCGTTTATCACAAGTATTTGAAGCTAAACCACATGTTTCACATGGATTTGAAGTTAAGCCTTCTACTTAATATTGATTTGATGCTAAATCATGAGTTTCGAATGGATTTGATGCTAACTCGTTTTTTTCGCCTGCATTTGAAGCTATTTCATTTAAACCGCAGGTATTTGAAGGTAAATCATTTGTTTCGCATGGATTTAAAGCTAAGCCTCCTACTTCGCTTTGATTTGAAGTTAAATCATGTGTTTCCCTGGTAGTTGAAGCTAACTCGTTTGATTCGCATGCAGTTGAAGATAAATCCCGTTTATCACAAGTATTTGAAGCTAAATCATTTGTTTCGCATGGATTTGAAGCTAAGCCTTCTACTTCGCATTGATTTGAAGTTAAATCATGTGTTTCCCTGGGATTTGAATCTAACTCGTTTGATTCGCATGCAGTTGACTCTAAATCGTGTTTATCACAAGTATTTGAAGCTAAACCATTTGTTTCGCATGGATTTGAAGCTAAGCCTTCTACTTCGCATTGATTTGAAGTTAAATCATGTGTTTCCCATGAATTTGAAGCTAACTCGTTTGTTTCGCCTGCATTTGAAGGTATTTCATTTAAACCGCAGGTATTTGAAGGTAAATCATTTGTTTCGCATGGATTTGAAGCTAAGCCTCCTACTTCGCTTTGATTTGAAGTTGAATCATGTGTTTTCCTGGGATTTGAAGCTAACTCGTTTGATTCGCATGAAGTTGACTCTAAATCTCGTTTATCACAAGTATTTGAAGCTAAACCACATGTTTCGCATGGATTTGAAGTTAAGGCTTCTACTTTATATTGATTTGATGCTAAATCATGCGTTCCGCATGGATTTGATGATAACTCTTTTTTTTCGCCTGCATTTGAAGCTATTTCATTTAAACTGCAGGTATTTGAAGGTAAATCATTTGTTTCGCATGGATTTGTAGGTAAGCCTTCTAGTTCGCATTGATTTGAAGTTGAATCATGTGTTTTCCTGGGATTTGAAGCTAACTCGTTTGATTCGCATGCAGTTGACTCTAAATCCCGTTTATCACAAGTATTTGAAGCTAAACCACATGTTTCGCATGGATTTGAAGTTAAGCCTTCTACTTCATATTGATTTGATGCTAAATCATGAGTTTCGAATGGATTTGATGCTAACTCGTTTTTTTCGCCTGCATTTGAAGCTATTTCATTTAAACCGCAGGTATTTGAAGGTAAATCATTTGCTTCGCATGGATTTGAAGCTAAGCCTCCTACTTATCTTTGATTTAAAGTTAAATCATTTGTTTCCCTGGTATTTGAAGCTAACTCGTTTCATTCGGATGCAGTTGACTCTAAATCCCGTTTATCACAAGTTTTTGAAGCTAAACCACATGTTTCGCATGGATTTGAAGTTAAGCCTTCTACTTCATATTGATTTGATGCTAAATCATGTGTTCCGCATGGATTTGATGCTAACTATTTTTTTTCGCCTGCATTTGAAGCTATTTCATTTAAACTGCAGGTATTTGAAGGTAAATCATTTGTTTCGCATGGATTTGAAGCTAAGCCTTCTAGTTCGCATTGATTTGAAGTTAATATCATGTGTTTCTCTTGGATTTGACGCTATCTCGTTTGAATCGCATGCAGTTGACTCTAAATCGTGTTTATCACAAGTATTTGAAGCTAAACCATTTGTTTCGCATGGATTTGAAGCTAAGCCTTCTACTTCGCATTGATTTGAAGTTAAATCATGTGTTTCCCATGAATTTGAAGCTAACTCGTTTGTTTCGCCTTCATTTGAAGGTATTTCATTTAAACCGCACGTATTTGAAGGTAAATCATTTGTTTCGCATGGATTTGAAGCTATGCCTCCTACTTCGCTTTGATTTGAAGTTGAATCATGTGTTTTCCTGGGATTTGAAGCTAACTCGTTTGATTCGCATGAAGTTGACTCTAAATCTCGTTTATCACAAGTATTTGAAGCTAAACCACATGTTTCGCATGGATTTGAAGTTAAGCCTTCTACTTTATAATGATCTGATGCTAAATCATGCGTTCCGCATGGATTTGATGATAACTCTTTTTTTTCGCCTGCATTTGAAGCTATTTCATTTAAACTGCAGGTATTTGAAGATAAATCATTTGTTTCGCATGGATTTGTAGCTAAGCCTTCTAGTTCGCATTGATTTGAAGTTAATATCATCTGTTTCTCTTGGATTTGACGCTATCTCGTTTGAATCGCATGCAGTTGACTCTAAATTGTGTTTATCACATGTATTTGAAGCTAAACCATTTGTTTCGCATGGATTTGATGCTAACTCGTTTTTTTCGTCTGCATTTGAAGCTATTTCATTTAAACCGCAGGTATTTGAAGGTAAATCATTTGTTTCGCATGGATTTAAAGCTAAGCCTCCTACTTCGCTTTGATTTGAAGTTAAATCATGTGTTTCCCTGGTATTTGAAGCTAACTCGTTTGATTCGCATGCAGTTGAAGCTAAATCCCGTTTATCACAAGTATTTGAAGCTAAATCATTTGTTTCGCATGGATTTGAAGCTAAGCCTTCTACTTCGCATTGATTTGAAGTTAAATCATGTGTTTCCCTGGGATTTGAATCTAACTCGTTTGATTCGCCTGCATTTGATGGTATTTCATTTAAACCGCAGGTATTTGAAGGTAAATCATTTGTTTCGCATGGATTTGAAGCTAAGCCTCCTACTTCGCTTTGATTTGAAGTTGAATCATGTGTTTCCCTGGTATTTGAAGCTAACTCGTTTGATTCGCATGCAGTTGAAGCTAAATCCCGTTTAAAACAAGTATTTGAAGCTAAATCATTTGTTTCGCATGGATTTGAAGCTAAGCCTTCTACTGCGCATTGATTTGAAGTTAAATCATGTGTTTCCCTGGGATTTGAATCTAACTCGTTTGATTCGCATGCAGTTGACTCTAAATCGTGTTTATCACAAGTATTTGAAGCTAAACCATTTGTTTCGCATGGATTTGAAGCTAAGCCTTCTACTTCGCATTGATTTGAAGCTAACTCATGTGTTTCCCATGAATTTGAAGCTAACTCGTTTGTTTCGCCTGCATTTGAAGCTATTTCATTTAAACCGCAGGTATTTGAAGGTAAATCATTTGCTTCGCATGGATTTGAAGTTAAGCCTCCTACTTATCTTTGATTTAAAGTTAAATCATTTGTTTCCCTGGTATTTGAAGCTAACTCGTTTGATTCGCATGCAGTTGAAGCTAAATACCGTTTATCACAAGTATTTGAAGCTAAACCACATGTTTCGCATGGATTTGAAGTTAAGCCTTCTACTTCGCATTGATTTGAAGCTAACTCATGCGTTTCCCATGAATTTGAAGCTAACTCGTTTGTTTCGCCTGCATTTGAAGGTATTTCATTTAAATCGCAGGTATTTGAAGGTAAATCATTTGTTTCGCATGGATTTAAAGCTAAGCCTCCTACTTCGCTTTGATTTGAAGTTAAATCATGTGTTTCCCTGGTATTTGAAGCTAACTCGTTTGATTCGCATGCAGTTGAAGCTAAATCCCGTTTATCACAAGTATTTGAAGCTAAATCATTTGTTTCGCATGGATTTGAAGCTAAGCCTTCTACTTCGCTTTGATTTGAAGTTGAATCATGTGTTTCCCTGGTATTTGAAGCTAACTCGTTTGATTCGCATGCAGTTGAAGCTAAATCCCGTTTATCACAAGTATTTGAAGCTAAATCATTTGTTTCGCATGGATTTGAAGCTAAGCCTTCAACTGCGCATTGATTTGAAGTTAAATCATGTGTTTCCCTGGGATTGGAATCTAACTCGTTTGATTCGCATGCAGTTGACTCTAAATCGTGTTTATCACAAGTATTTGAAGCTAAACCATTTGTTTCGCATGGATTTGAAGCTAAGCCTTCTACTTCGCATTGATTTGAAGCTAACTCATGTGTTTCCCATGAATTTGAAGCTAACTCGTTTGTTTCGCCTGCATTTGAAGCTATTTCATTTAAACCGCAGGTATTTGAAGGTAAATCATTTGCTTCGCATGGATTTGAAGCTAAGCCTCCTACTTATCTTTGATTTAAAGTTAAATCATTTGTTTCCCTGGTATTTGAAGCTAACTCGTTTGATTCGCATGCAGTTGAAGCTAAATACCGTTTATCACAAGTATTTGAAGCTAAACCACATGTTTCGCATGGATTTGAAGTTAAGCCTTCTACTTCGCATTGATTTGAAGCTAACTCATGCGTTTCCCATGAATTTGAAGCTAACTCGTTTGTTTCGCCTGCATTTGAAGGTATTTCATTTAAATCGCAGGTATTTGAAGGTAAATCATTTGTTTCGCATGGATTTAAAGCTAAGCCTCCTACTTCGCTTTGATTTGAAGTTAAATCATGTGTTTCCCTGGTATTTGAAGCTAACTCGTTTGATTCGCATGCAGTTGAAGCTAAATCCCGTTTATCACAAGTATTTGAAGCTAAATCATTTGTTTCGCATGGATTTGAAGCTAAGCCTTCTACTTCGCATTGATTTGAAGTTAAATCATGTGTTTCCCTGGGATTTGAATCTAACTCGTTTGATTCGCCTGCATTTGATGGTATTTCATTTAAACCGCAGGTATTTGAAGGTAAATCATTTGTTTCGCATGGATTTGAAGCTAAGCCTCCTACTTCGCTTTGATTTGAAGTTGAATCATGTGTTTCCCTGGTATTTGAAGCTATCTCGTTTGAATCGCATGCAGTTGACTCTAAATCGTGTTTATCACAAGTATTTGAAGCTAAACCATTTGTTTCGCATGGATTTGAAGCTAAGCCTTCTACTTCGCATTGATTTGAAGCTAACTCATGTGTTTCCCATGAATTTGAAGCTAACTCGTTTGTTTCGCCTGCATTTGAAGCTATTTCATTTAAACCGCAGGTATTTGAAGGTAAATCATTTGCTTCGCATGGATTTGAAGCTAAGCCTCCTACTTATCTTTGATTTAAAGTTAAAACATTTGTTTCCCTGGTATTTGAAGCTAACTCGTTTGATTCGCATGCAGTTGAAGCTAAATACCGTTTATCACAAGTATTTGAAGCTAAACCACATGTTTCGCATGGATTTGAAGTTAAGCCTTCTACTTCGCATTGATTTGAAGCTAACTCATGCGTTTCCCATGAATTTGAAGCTAACTCGTTTGTTTCGCCTGCATTTGAAGGTATTTCATTTAAATCGCAGGTATTTGAAGGTAAATCATTTGTTTCGCATGGATTGAAGCTAAGCCTCCTACTTCGCTTTGATTTGAAGTTGAATCATGTGTTTTCCTGGGATTTGAAGCAAACTCGTTTGATTCGCATGCAGTTGACTCTAAATCCCGTTTATCACAAGTATTTGAAGCTAAACCACATGTTTCGCATGGATTTGAAGTTAAGCCTTCTACTTCATATTGATTTGATGCTAAATCATGAGTTTCGAATGGATTTGATGCTAACTCGTTTTTTTCGCCTGCATTTGAAGCTATTTCATTTAAACCGCAGGTATTTGAAGGTAAATCATTTGCTTCGCATGGATTTGAAGCTAAGCCTTCTACTTCGCATTGATTTGAAGCTAACTCATGTGTTTCCCATGAATTTGAAGCTAACTCGTTTGTTTCGCCTGCATTTGAAGCTATTTCATTTAAACCGCAGGTATTTGAAGGTAAATCATTTGCTTCGCATGGATTTGAAGCTAAGCCTCCTACTTATCTTTGATTTAAAGTTAAATCATTTGTTTCCCTGGTATTTGAAGCTAACTCGTTTGATTCGCATGCAGTTGAAGCTAAATACCGTTTATCACAAGTATTTGAAGCTAAACCACATGTTTCGCATGGATTTGAAGTTAAGCCTTCTACTTCGCATTGATTTGAAGCTAACTCATGCGTTTCCCATGAATTTGAAGCTAACTCGTTTGTTTCGCCTGCATTTGATGGTATTTCATTTAAACCGCAGGTATTTGAAGGTAAATCATTTGTTTCGCATGGATTTGAAGCTAAGCCTCCTACTTCGCTTTGATTTGAAGTTGAATCATGTGTTTCCCTGGTATTTGAAGCTAACTCGTTTGATTCGCATGCAGTTGAAGCTAAATCCCGTTTATCACAAGTATTTGAAGCTAAATCATTTGTTTCGCATGGATTTGAAGCTAAGCCTTCTACTGCGCATTGATTTGAAGTTAAATCATGTGTTTCTCTGGGATTGGAATCTAACTCGTTTGATTCGCATGCAGTTGACTCTAAATCGTGTTTATCACAAGTATTTGAAGCTAAACCATTTGTTTCGCATGGATTTGAAGATAAGCCTTCTACTTCGCATTGATTTGAAGCTAACTCATGTGTTTCCCATGAATTTGAAGCTAACTCGTTTGTTTCGCCTGCATTTGAAGCTATTTCATTTAAACCGCAGGTATTTGAAGGTAAATCATTTGCTTCGCATGGATTTGAAGCTAAGCCTCCTACTTATCTTTGATTTATAGTTAAATCATTTGTTTCCCTGGTATTTGAAGCTAACTCGTTTGATTCGCATGCAGTTGAAGCTAAATACCGTTTATCACAAGTATTTGAAGCTAAACCACATGTTTCGCATGGATTTGAAGTTAAGCCTTCTACTTCGCATTGATTTGAAGCTAACTCATGCGTTTCCCATGAATTTGAAGCTAACTCGTTTGTTTCGCCTGCATTTGAAGGTATTTCATTTAAATCGCAGGTATTTGAAGGTAAATCATTTGTTTCGCATGGATTTAAAGCTAAGCCTCCTACTTCGCTTTGATTTGAAGTTAAATCATGTGTTTCCCTGGTATTTGAAGCTAACTCGTTTGATTCGCATGCAGTTGAAGCTAAATCCCGTTTATCACAAGTATTTGAAGCTAAATCATTTGTTTCGCATGGATTTGAAGCTAAGCCTTCTACTTCGCATTGATTTGAAGTTAAATCATGTGTTTCCCTGGGATTTGAATCTAACTCGTTTGATTCGCCTGCATTTGATGGTATTTCATTTAAACCGCAGGTATTTGAAGGTAAATCATTTGTTTCGCATGGATTTGAAGCTAAGCCTCCTACTTCGCTTTGATTTGAAGTTGAATCATGTGTTTCCCTGGTATTTGAAGCTCTCTCGTTTGAATCGCATGCAGTTGACTCTAAATCGTGTTTATCACAAGTATTTGAAGCTAAACCATTTGTTTCGCATGGATTTGAAGCTAAGCCTTCTACTTCGCATTGATTTGAAGCTAACTCATATGTTTCCCATGAATTTGAAGCTAACTCGTTTGTTTCGCCTGCATTTGAAGCTATTTCATTTAAACCGCAGGTATTTGAAGGTAAATCATTTGCTTCGCATGGATTTGAAGCTAAGCCTCCTACTTATCTTTGATTTAAAGTTAAATCATTTGTTTCCCTGGTATTTGAAGCTAACTCGTTTGATTCGCATGCAGTTGAAGCTAAATACCGTTTATCACAAGTATTTGAAGCTAAACCACATGTTTCGCAAGGATTTGAAGTTAAGCCTTCTACTTCGCATTGATTTGAAGCTAACTCATGCGTTTCCCATGAATTTGAAGCTAACTCGTTTGTTTCGCCTGCATTTGAAGGTATTTCATTTAAATCGCAGGTATTTGAAGGTAAATCATTTGTTTCGCATGGATTGAAGCTAAGCCTCCTACTTCGCTTTGATTTGAAGTTGAATCATGTGTTTTCCTGGGATTTGAAGCAAACTCGTTTGATTCCCATGCAGTTGACTCTAAATCCCGTTTATCACAAGTATTTGAAGCTAAACCACATGTTTCGCATGGATTTGAAGTTAAGCCTTCTACTTCATATTGATTTGATGCTAAATCATGAGTTTCGAATGGATTTGATGCTAACTCGTTTTTTTCGCCTGCATTTGAAGCTATTTCATTTAAACCGCAGGTATTTGAAGGTAAATCATTTGCTTCGCATGGATTTGAAGCTAAGCCTCCTACTTATCTTTGATTTAAAGTTAAATCATTTGTTTCCCTGGTATTTGAAGCTAACTCGTTTGATTCGCATGCAGTTGAAGCTTAATCCCGTTTATCACAAGTATTTGAAGCTAAATCATTTGTTTCGCATGGATTTGAAGCTAAGCCTTCTACTTCGCATTGATTTGAAGTTAAATCATGTGTTTTCCTGGGATTTGAAGCTAACTCGTTTCATTCGGATGCAGTTGACTCTAAATCCCGTTTATCACAAGTTTTTGAAGCTAAACCACATGTTTCGCATGGATTTGAAGTTAAGCCTTCTACTTCATATTGATTTGATGCTAAATCATGTGTTCCGCATGGATTTGATGCTAACTATTTTTTTTCGCCTGCATTTGAAGCTATTTCATTTAAACTGCAGGTATTTGAAGGTAAATCATTTGTTTCGCATGGATTTGAAGCTAAGCCTTCTAGTTCGCATTGATTTGAAGTTAATATCATGTGTTTCTCTTGGATTTGACGCTATCTCGTTTGAATCGCATGCAGTTGACTCTAAATCGTGTTTATCACAAGTATTTGAAGCTAAACCATTTGTTTCGCATGGATTTGAAGCTAAGCCTTCTACTTCGCATTGATTTGAAGTTAAAACATGTGTTTCCCATGAATTTTAAGCTAACTCGTTTGTTTCGCCTGCATTTGAAGGTATTTCATTTAAACCGCAGGTATTTGAAGGTAAATCATTTGTTTCGCATGGATTTGAAGCTAAGACTCCTACTTCGCTTTGATTTGAAGTTGAATCATGTGTTTTCCTGGGATTTGAAGCTAACTCGTTTGATTCGCATGAAGTTGACTCTAAATCTCGTTTATCACAAGTATTTGAAGCTAAACCACATGTTTCGCATGGATTTGAAGTTAAGCCTTCTACTTTATATTGATCTGATGCTAAATCATGCGTTCCGCATGGATTTGATGATAACTCTTTTTTTCGCCTGCATTTGAAGCTATTTCATTTAAACTGCAGGTATTTGAAGGTAAATCATTTGTTTCGCATGGATTTGTAGCTAAGCCTTCTAGTTCGCATTGATTTGAAGTTAATATCATGAGTTTCTCTTGGATTTGACGCTATCTCGTTTGAATCGCATGGAGTTGACTCTAAATTGTGTTTATCACATGTATTTGAAGCTAAACCATTTGTTTCGCATGGATTTGATGCTAACTCGTTTTTTTCGCCTGCATTTGAAGCTATTTCATTTAAACCGCAGATATTTGAAGGTAAATCATTTGTTGCGCATGGATTTAAAGCTAAGCCTCCTACTTCGCTTTGATATGAAGTTAAATCATGTGTTTCCCTGGTATTTGAAGCTAACTCGGTTGATTCGCATGCAGTTGAAGCTAAATCCCGTTTATCACAAGTATTTGAAGCTAAATCATTTGTTTCGCATGGATTTGAAGCTAAGCCTTCTACTTCGCATTGATTTGAAGTTAAATCATGTGTTTCCCTGGGATTTGAATCTAACTCGTTTGATTCGCATGCAGTTGACTCTAAATCGTGTTTATCACAAGTATTTGAAGCTAAACCATTTGTTTCGCATGGATTTGAAGCTAAGCCTTCTACTTCGCATTGAATTGAAGTTAAATCATGTGTTTCCCATGAATTTGAAGCTAACTCGTTTGTTTCGCCTGCATTTGAAGGTATTTCATTTAAACCGCAGGTATTTGAAGGTAAATCATTTGTTTCGCATGGATTTGAAGCTAAGCCTCCTACTTCGCTTTGATTTGAAGTTGAATCATGTGTTTTCCTGGGATTTGAAGCTAACTCGTTTGATTCGCATGAAGTTGACTCTAAATCTCGTTTATCACAAGTATTTGAAGCTAAACCACATGTTTCGCATGGATTTGAAGTTAAGCCTTCTACTTTATATTGATTTGATGCTAAATCATGCGTTCCGCATGGATTTGATGCTAACTCGTTTTTTTCGCCTGCATTTGAAGCTATTTCATTTAAACCGCAGGTATTTGAAGGTAAATCATTTGTTTCGCATGGATTTGAATCTAAGCCTCCTACTTCGCTTTGAGTTGAAGTTAAATCATGTGTTTTCCTGGGATTTGAAGCTAACTCGTTTCATTCGGATGCAGTTGACTCTAAATCCCGTTTATCACAAGTTTTTGAAGCTAAACCACATGTTTCGCATGGATTTGAAGTTATGCCTTCTACTTCATATTGATTTGATGCTAAATCATGTGTTCCGCATGGATTTGATGCTAACTCGTTTTTTTCGCCTGCATTTGCAGCTATTTCATTTAAACCGCAGGTATTTGAAGGTAAATCATTTGTTTCGCATGGATTTAAAGCAAAGCCTCCTACTTCGCTTTGATTTGAAGTTAAATCATGTGTTTCCCTGGTATTTGAAGCTAACTCGTTTGTTTCGCATGCAGTTGAAGCTAAATCCCGTTTATGACAAGTATTTGAAGGTAAATCATTTGTTTCGCATGGAATTGAATCTAAGCTTCCTACTTCGCTTTGAGTTGAAGTTCAGTCATGTGTTTTCCTGGGATTTGAAGCTAACTCGTTTGATTCGCATGCAGTTGACTCTAAATCCCGTTTATCACAAGTATTTGAAGCTAAACCACACGTTTCGCATGGACTTGAAGTTAAGCCGTCTACTTCATATTGATTTGATGCTAAATCATGTGTTTCGCATGGATTTGATGCTAACTCGTTTTTTTCGCCTGCATTTGAAGCTATTTCATTTAAACCGCAGGTATTTGAAGGTAAATCATTTGTTTCGCATGGATTTGAATCTAAGCCTCCTACTTCGCTTTGAGTTGAAGTTAAATCATGTGTTTTCCTGGGATTTGAAGCTAACTCGTTTCATTCGGATGCAGTTGACTCTAAATCCCGTTTATCACAAGTTTTTGAAGCTAAACCACATGTTTCGCATGGATTTGAAGTTAAGCCTTCTACTTCATATTGATTTGATGCTAAATCATGTGTTCCGCATGGATTTGATGCTAACTATTTTTTTTTCGCCTGCATTTGAAGCTATTTCCTTTAAACTGCAGGTATTTGAAGGTAAATCATTTGTTTCGCATGGATTTGAAGCTAAGCCTTCTAGTTCGCATTGATTTGAAGTTAATATCATGTGTTTCTCTTGGATTTGACGCTATCTCGTTTGAATCGCATGCAGTTGACTCTAAATCGTGTTTATCACAAGTATTTGAAGCTAAACCATTTGTTTCGCATGGATTTGAAGCTAAGCCTTCTACTTCGCATTGATTTGAAGCTAACTCATGTGTTTCCCATGAATTTGAAGCTAACTCGTTTGTTTCGCCTGCATTTGAAGGTATTTCATTTAAACCGCAGGTATTTGAAGGTAAATCATTTGTTTCGCATGGATTTGAAGCTAAGCCTCCTACTTCGCTTTGATTTGAAGTTGAATCATGTGTTTTCCTGGGATTTGAAGCTAACTCGTTTGATTCGCATGAAGTTGACTCTAAATCTCGTTTATCACAAGTATTTGAAGCTAAACCACATGTTTCGCATGGATTTGAAATTAAGGCTTCTACTTTATATTGATTTGATGCTAAATCATGCGTTCCGCATGGATTTGATGATAACTCTTTTTTTTCGCCTGCATTTGAAGCTATTTCATTTAAACTGCAGGTATTTGAAGGTAAATCATTTGTTTCGCATGGATTTGTAGGTAAGCCTACTAGTTCGCATTGATTTGAAGTTAATATCATGTGTTACTCTTGGATTTGACGCTATCTCGTTTGAATCGCATGCAGTTGACTCTCAATCGTGTTTATCACAAGTATTTGAAGCTAAACCATTTGTTTCGCATGGATTTGAAGCTAAGCCTTCTACTTCATATTGATTTGATGCTAAATCGTGTGTTTCGCATGGATTTGATGCTAACTCGTTTTTTTCGCCTGCATTTGAAGCTATTTCATTTAAACCGCAGGTATTTGAAGGTAAATCATTTGTTTCGCATGGAATTGAATCTAAGCTTCCTACTTCGCTTTGAGTTGAAGTTAAGTCATGTGTTTTCCTGGGATTTGAAGCTAACTCGTTTGATTCGCATGCAGTTGACTCTAAATCCCGTTTATCACAAGTATTTGAAGCTAAGCCACATGTTTCGCATGGATTTGAAGTTAAGCCTTCTACTTCGCATTGATTTGAAGCTAACTCATGTGTTTCCCATGGATTTGAAGCTATCTCGTTTGTTTCGCCTGCATTTGAAGCTATTGCATTTAAACCGCAGGTATTTGAAGGTAAATCATTTATTTCGCATGTATTTGAAGCTAAGCCTTCTACTTCGCATTGATTTGAAGCTAACTCATGTGTTTTCCATGGATTTGAAGCTAACTCGTTTGTTTCGCCTGCATTTGAAGTTATTTCATTTAAACCGCAGCTATTTGAAGGTAAATCATTTGTTTCCCATAGATTTGAATTTAAGCCTCCTACTTCGCTTTGATTAGAAGTTAAATCATGTGTTTTCCTGGGATTTGAATCTAACTCGTTTGATTCGCATGCAGTTGACTCTAAATCGTGTTTATCACAAGTATTTGAAGCTAAACCATTTGTTTCGCATGGATTTGAAGCTAAGCCTTCTACTTCGCATTGATTTGAAGCTAACTCATGTGTTTCCCATGAATTTGAAGCTAACTCGTTTGTTTCGCCTGCATTTGAAGGTATTTCATTTAAACCGCAGGTATTTGAAGGTAAATCATTTGTTTCGCATGGATTTGAAGCTAAGCCTCCTACTGCGCTTTGATTTGAAGTTGAATCATGTGTTTTCCTGGGATTTGAAGCTAACTCGTTTGATTCGCATGCAGTTGACTCTAAATCCCGTTTATCACAAGTATTTGAAGCTAAACCACATGATTCGCATGGATTTGAAGTTAAGCCATCTACTTTATATTGATTTGATGCTAAATCATGCGTTTCGCATGGATTTGATGATAACTCTTTTTTTTCGCATGGATTTAAAGCTAAGCCTCCTACTTCGCTTTGATATGAAGTTAAATCATGTGTTTCCCTGGTATTTGAAGCTAACTCGTTTGATTCGCATGCAGTTGAAGCTAAATCCCGTTTATCACAAGTATTTGAAGCTAAATCATTTGTTTCGCATGGATTTGAAGCTAAGCCTTCTATTTCGCATTGATTTGAAGTTAAATCATGTGTTTCCCTGGGATTTGAATCTAACTCGTTTGATTCGCATGCAGTTGACTCTAAATCGTGTTTATCACAAGTATTTGAAGCTAAACCATTTGTTTCGCATGGATTTGAAGCTAAGCCTTCTACTTCGCATTGATTTGAAGTTAAATCATGTGTTTCCCATGAATTTGAAGCTAACTCGTTTGTTTCGCCTGCATTTGAAGGTATTTCATTAAACCGCAGGTATTTGAAGGTAAATCATTTGTTTCGCATGGATTTGAAGCTAAGCCTCCTACTTCGCTTTGATTTGAAGTTAATATCATGTGTTTCTCTTGGATTTGACGCTAACTCGTTTGAATCGCATGCAGTTGACTCTAAATCGTGTTTATCACAAGTATTTGAAGCTAAACCATTTGTTTCGCATGGATTTGAAGCTAAGCCTTCTACTTCGCATTGATTTGAAGCTAACTCATGTGTTTCCCATGAATTTGAAGCTAACTCGTTTGTTTCGCCTGCATTTGAAGGTATTTCATTTAAACCGCAGGTATTTGAAGGTAAATCATTTGTTTCGCATGGATTTGAAGCTAAGCCTCCTACTTCGCTTTGATTTGAAGTTGAATCATGTGTTTTCCTGGGATTTGAAGCTAACTCGTTTGATTCGCATGCAGTTGACTCTAAATCTCGTTTATCACAAGTATTTGAAGCTAAACCACATGTTTCGCATGGATTTGAAGTTAAGCCTTCTACTTCATATTGACTTGATGCTAAATCATGAGTTTCGAATGGATTTGATGCTAACTCGTTTCTTTCGCCTGCATTCGAAGCTATTTCATTTAAACCGCAGGTATTTGAAGGTAAATCATTTGTTTCGCATGGATTTAAAGCTAAGCCTCCTACTTCGCTTTGATTTGAAGTTAAATCATGTGTTTCCCTGGTAGTTGAAGCTAACTCGTTTGATTCGCATGCAGTTGACTCTAAATCCCGTTTATCACAAGTATTTGAAGCTAAACCACATGTTTCGCATGGATTTGAAGTTAAGTCTTCTACTTCATATTCATTTGATGCTAAATCATGTGTTCCGCATGGATTTGACGCTAACTATTTTTTTTCGCCTGCATTTGAAGCTATTTCATTTAAACTGCAGGTATTTGAAGGTAAATCATTTGTTTCGCATGGATTTGAAGCTAAGCCTTCTAGTTCGCATTGATTTGAAGTTAATATCATGTGTTTCTCCTGGATTTGACGCTATCTCGTTTGAATCGCATGCAGTTGACTCTAAATCGTGTTTATCACAAGTATTTGAAGCTAAACCATTTGTTTCGCATGGATTTGAAGCTAAGCCTTCTACTTCGCATTGATTTGAAGTTAAATCATGTGTTTCCCATGAATTTGAAGCTAACTCGTTTGTTTCGCCTGCATTTGAAGGTATTTCATTTAAACCGCAGGTATTTGAAGGTAAATCATTTGTTTCGCATGGATTTGAAGCTAAGCCTCCTACTTCGCTTTGATTTGAAGTTGAATCATGTGTTTTCCTGGGATTTGAAGCTAACTCGTTTGATTCGCATGAAGTTGACTCTAAATCTCGTTTATCACAAGTATTTGAAGCTAAACCACATGTTTCGCATGGATTTGAAGTTAAGCCTTCTACTTTATATTGATTTGATGCTAAATCATGTGTTCCGCATGGATTTGACGCTAACTATTTTTTTTCGCCTGCATTTGAAGCTATTTCATTTAAACTGCAGGTATTTGAAGGTAAATCATTTGTTTCGCATGGATTTGAAGCTAAGCCTTCTAGTTCGCATTGATTTGAAGTTAATATCATGTGTTTCTCTTGGATTTGACGCTATCTCGTTTGAATCGCATGCAGTTGACTCTAACTCGTGTTTATCACAAGTATTTGAAGCTAAACCATTTGTTTCGCATGGATTTGAAGCTAAGCCTTCTACTTCGCATTGATTTGAAGTTAAATCATGTGTTTCCCATGAATTTGAAGCTAACTCGTTTGTTTCGCCTGCATTTGAAGGTATTTCATTTAAACCGCAGGTATTTGAAGGTAAATCATTTGTTTCGCATGGATTTGAAGCTAAGCCTCCTACTTCGCTTTGATTTGAAGTTGAATCATGTGTTTTCCTGGGATTTGAAGCTAACTCGTTTGATTCGCATGAAGTTGACTCTAAATCTCGTTTATCACAAGTATTTGAAGCTAAACCACATGTTTCGCATGGATTTGAAGTTAAGCCTTCTACTTTATATTGATTTGATGCTAAATCATGTGTTCCGCATGGATTTGACGCTAACTATTTTTTTTCGCCTGCATTTGAAGCTATTTCATTTAAACTGCAGGTATTTGAAGGTAAATCATTTGTTTCGCATGGATTTGAAGCTAAGCCTTCTAGTTCGCATTGATTTGAAGTTAAATCATGTGTTTCCCTGGTAGTTGAAGCTAACTCGTTTGATTCGCATGCAGTTGAAGATAAATCCCGTTTATCACAAGTATTTGAAGCTAAATCATTTGTTTCGCATGGATTTGAAGCTAAGCCTTCTACTTCGCATTGATTTGAAGTTAAATCATGTGTTTCCCTGGGATTTGAATCTAACTCGTTTGATTCGCATGCAGTTGACTCTAAATCGTGTTTATCACAAGTATTTGAAGCTAAACCATTTGTTTCGCATGGATTTGAAGCTAAGCCTTCTACTTCGCATTGATTTGAAGTTAAATCATGTGTTTCCCATGAATTTGAAGCTAACTCGTTTGTTTCGCCTGCATTTGAAGGTATTTCATTTAAACCGCAGGTATTTGAAGGTAAATCATTTGTTTCGCATGGATTTGAAGCTAAGACTCCTACTTCGCTTTGATTTGAAGTTGAATCATGTGTTTTCCTGGGATTTGAAGCTAACTCGTTTGATTCGCATGCAGTTGACTCTAAATCTCGTTTATCACAAGTATTTGAAGCTAAACCACATGTTTCGCATGGATTTGAAGTTAAGCCTTCTACTTCATATTGACTTGATGCTAAATCATGAGTTTCGAATGGATTTGATGATAACTCTTTTTTTTCGCCTGCATTTGAAGCTATTTCATTTAAACTGCAGGTATTTGAAGGTAAATCATTTGTTTCGCATGGATTTGTAGGTAAGCCTTCTAGTTCGCATTGATTTGAAGTTAATATCATGTGTTTCTCTTGGATTTGACGCTATCTCGTTTGAATCGCATGCAGTTGACTCTAAATTGTGTTTATCACATGTATTTGAAGCTAAACCATTTGTTTCGCATGGATTTGAAGCTAAGCTTTCTACTTCATATTGATTTGATGCTAAATCATGTGTTTCGCATGGATTTGATGCTAACTGGTTTTTTTCGCCTGCATTTGAAGCTATTTCATTTAAACCGCAGGTATTTGAAGGTAAATCATTTGTTTCGCATGGAATTGAATCTAAGCTTCCTACTTCGCTTTGAGTTGAAGTTAAGTCATGTGTTTCCCTGGGATTTGAAGCTAACTCGTTTGATTCGCAACCAGTTGACTCTAAATCCCGTTTATCACAAGTATTTGAAGCTAAGCCACATGTTTCGCATGGATTTGAAGTTAAGCCTTCTACTTCGCATTGATTTGAAGCTAACTCATGTGTTTCCCATGGATTTGAAGCTATCTCGTTTGATTCGCCTGCATTTGAAGCTATTGCATTTAAACCGCAGGTATTTGAAGGTAAATCATTTATTTCGCATGGATTTGAAGCTAAGCCTTCTACTTCGCATTGATTTGAAGCTAACTCATGTGTTTCCCATGGATTTGAAGCTAACTCGTTTGTTTCGCCTGCATTTGAAGTTATTTCATTTAAACCGCAGCTATTTGAAGGTAAATCATTTGTTTCCCATAGATTTGAATTTAAGCCTCCTACTTCGCTTTGATTAGAAGTTAAATCATGTGTTTTCCTGGGATTTGAATCTAACTCGTTTGATTCGCATGCAGTTGACTCTAAATCGTGTTTATCACAAGTATTTGAAGCTAAACCATTTGTTTCGCATGGATTTGAAGCTAAGCCTTCTACTTCGCATTGATTTGAAGCTAACTCATGTGTTTCCCATGAATTTGAAGCTAACTCGTTTGTTTCGCCTGCATTTGATGGTATTTCATTTAAACCGCAGGTATTTGAAGGTAAATCATTTGTTTCGCATGGATTTGAAGCTAAGCCTCCTACTTCGCTTTGATTTGAAGTTGAATCATGTGTTTTCCTGGGATTTGAATCTAACTCGTTTGATTCGCATGCAGTTGACTCTAAATCGTGTTTATCACAAGTATTTGAAGCTAAACCATTTGTTTCGCATGGATTTGAAGCTAAGCCTTCTACTTCGCATTTATTTGAAGCTAACTCATGTGTTTCCCATGAATTTGAAGCTAACTCGTTTGTTTCGCCTGCATTTGAAGCTATTTCATTTAAACCGCAGGTATTTGAAGGTAAATCATTTGCTTCGCATGGATTTGAAGCTAAGCCTCCTACTTATCTTTGATTTAAAGTTAAATCATTTGTTTCCCTGGTATTTGAAGCTAACTCGTTTGATTCGCATGCAGTTGAAGCTAAATACCGTTTATCACAAGTATTTGAAGCTAAACCACATGTTTCGCATGGATTTGAAGTTAAGCCTTCTACTTCGCATTGATTTGAAGCTAACTCATGCGTTTCCCATGAATTTGAAGCTAACTCGTTTGTTTCGCCTGCATTTGAAGGTATTTCATTTAAATCGCAGGTATTTGAAGGTAAATCATTTGTTTCGCATGGATTGAAGCTAAGCCTCCTACTTCGCTTTGATTTGAAGTTGAATCATGTGTTTTCCTGGGATTTGAAGCTAACTCGTTTGATTCGCATGCAGTTGACTCTAAATCCCGTTTATCACAAGTATTTGAAGCTAAACCACATGTTTCGCATGGATTCGAAGTTAAGCCTTCTACTTCATATTGATTTGATGCTAAATCATGAGTTTCGAATGGATTTGATGCTAACTCTTTTTTTTCGCCTGCATTTGAAGCTATTTCATTTAAACCGCAGGTATTTGAAGGTAAATCATTTGCTTCGCATGGATTTGAAGCTAAGCCTCCTACTTATCTTTGATTTAAAGTTAAATCATTTGTTTCCCTGGTATTTGAAGCTAACTCGTTTGATTCGCATGCAGTTGAAGCTTAATCCCGTTTATCACAAGTATTTGAAGCTAAATCATTTGTTTCGCATGGATTTGAAGCTAAGCCTTCTACTTCGCATTGATTTGAAGTTAAATCATGTGCTTCCCTGGGATTTGAATCTAACTCGTTTGATTCGCATGCAGTTGACTCTAAATCGTGTTTATCACAAGTATTTGAAGCTAAACCATTTGTTTCGCATGGATTTGAAGCTAAGCCTTCTACTTCGCATTGATTTGAAGCTAACTCATGTGTTTCCCATGAATTTGAAGCTAACTCGTTTGTTTCGCCTGCATTTGAAGGTATTTCATTTAAACCGCAGGTATTTGAAGGTAAATCATTTGTTTCGCATGGATTTGAAGCTAAGCCTCCTACTTCGCTTTGATTTGAAGTTGAATCATGTGTTTCCCTGGGATTTGAAGCTAACTCGTTTGATTCGCATGCAGTTGACTCAAAATCCCGTTTATCACAAGTATTTGAAGCTAAGCCACATGTTTCGCATGGATTTGAAGTTAAGCCTTCTACTTCGCATTGATTTGAAGCTAACTCATGTGTTTCCCATGGATTTGAAGCTATCTCGTTTGTTTCGCCTGCATTTGAAGCTATTGCATTTAAACCGCAGGTATTTGAAGGTAAATCATTTATTTCGCATGTATTTGAAGCTAAGCCTTCTACTTCGCATTGATTTGAAGCTAACTCATGTGTTTCCCATGGATTTGAAGCTAACTCGTTTGTTTCGCCTGCATTTGAAGTTATTTCATTTAAACCGCAGCTATTTGAAGGTAAATCATTTGTTTCCCATAGATTTGAATTTAAGCCTCCTACTTCGCTTTGATTAGAAGTTAAATCATGTGTTTTCCTGGGATTTGAATCTAACTCGTTTGATTCGCATGCAGTTGACTCTAAATCGTGTTTATCACAAGTATTTGAAGCTAAACCATTTGTTTCGCATGGATTTGAAGCTAAGCCTTCTACTTCGCATTGATTTGAAGCTAACTCATGTGTTTCCCATGAATTTGAAGCTAACTCGTTTGTTTCGCCTGCATTTGAAGGTATTTCATTTAAACCGCAGGTATTTGCAGGTAAATCATTTGTTTCGCATGGATTTGAAGCTAAGCCTCCTACTTCGCTTTGATTTGAAGTTGAATCATGTGTTTTCCTGGGATTTGAAGCTAACTTGTTTGATTCGCATGCAGTTGACTCTAAATCCCGTTTATCACAAGTATTTGAAGCTAAACCACACGTTTCGCATGGACTTGAAGTTAAGCCTTCTACTTCATATTGATTTGATGCTAAATCATGTGTTTCGCATGGATTTGATGCTAACTCGTTTTTTTCGCCTGCATTTGAAGCTATTTCATTTAAACCGCAGGTATTTGAAGGTAAATCATTTGTTTCGCATGGATTTGAATCTAAGCCTCCTACTTCGCCTTGAGTTGAAGTTAAATCATGTGTTTTCCTGGGATTTGAAGCTAACTCGTTTCATTCGGATGCAGTTGACTCTAAATCCCGTTTATCACAAGTTTTTGAAGCTTAACCACATGTTTCGCATGGATTTGAAGTTAAGCCTTCTACTTCATATTGATTTGATGCTAAATCATGTGTTCCGCATGGATTTGATGCTAACTATTTTTTTTCGCCTGCATTTGAAGCTATTTCATTTAAACTGCAGATATTTGAAGGTAAATCATTTGTTTCGCATGGATTTGAAGCTAAGCCTTCTAGTTCGCATTGATTTGAAGTTAATATCATGTGTTTCTCTTGGATTTGACGCTATCTCGTTTGAATCGCATGCAGTTGACTCTAAATCGTGTTTATCACAAGTATTTGAAGCTAAACCATTTGTTTCGCATGGATTTGAAGCTAAGCCTTCTACTTCGCATTGATTTGAAGCTAACTCATGTGTTTCCCATGAATTTGAAGCTAACTCGTTTGTTTCGCCTGCATTTGAAGGTATTTCATTTAAACCGCAGGTATTTGAAGGGTAAATCATTTGTTTCGCATGGATTTGAAGCTAAGCCTCCTACTTCGCTTTGATTTGAAGTTGAATCATGTGTTTTCCTGGGATTTGAAGCTAACTCGTTTGATTCGCATGAAGTTGACTCTAAATCTCGTTTATCACAAGTATTTGAAGCTAAACCACATGTTTCGCATGGATTTGAAGTTAAGGCTTCTACTTTATATTGATTTGATGCTAAATCATGCGTTCCGCATGGATTTGATGATAACTCTTTTTTTTTCGCCTGCATTTGAAGCTATTTCATTTAAACTGCAGGTATTTGAAGGTAAATCATTTGTTTCGCATGGATTTAAAGCTAAGCCTCCTACTTCGCTTTGATTTGAAGTTAAATCATGTGTTTCCCTGGTATTTGAAGCTAACTCGTTTGATTCGCATGCAGGTGAAGCTAAATCCCGTTTATCACAAGTATTTGAAGCTAAATCATTTGTTTCGCATGGATTTGAACCTTCTACTTCGCATTGATTTGAAGTTAAATCATGTGTTTCCCTGGGATTTGAAGCTAACTCGTTTGATTCGCATGCAGTTGAAGCTAAATCCCGTTTATCACAAGTATTTGAAGCTAAATCATTTGTTTCGCATGGATTTGAAGCTAAACCTCCTACTTCACTTTGATTTGAAGTTGAATCATGTGTTTTCCTGGGACTTGAAGCTAACTTGTTTGATTCGCATGCAGTTGACTCTAAATCCCGTTTATCACAAGTATTTGAAGCTAAACCATTTGTTTCGCATGGATTTGAAGCTAAGCCTTCTACTTCGCATTGATTTGAAGTTAAATCATGTGTTTCCCATGAATTTGAAGCTAACTCGTTTGTCTCGCCTGCATTTGAAGGTATTTCATTTAAACCGCAGGTATTTGAAGGTAAATCATTTGTTTCGCATGGATTTGAAGCTAAGCCTCCTACTTCGCTTTGATTTGAAGTTGAATCATGTGTTTTCCTGGGATTTGAAGCTAACTCGTTTGATTCGCATGCAGTTGACTCTAAATCTCGTTTATCACAAGTATTTGAAGCTAAACCACATGTTTCGCATGGATTTGAAGTTAAGCCTTCTACTTCATATTGATTTGATGCTAAATCATGAGTTTCGAATGGATTTGATGCTAACTCGTTTTTTTCGCCTGCATTTGAAGCTATTTCATTTAAACCGCAGGTATTTGAAGGTAAATCATTTGTTTCGCATGGATTTAAAGCTAAGCCTCCTACTTCGCTTTGATTTGAAGTTAAATCATGTGTTTCCCTGGTAGTTGAAGCTAACTCGTTTGATTCGCATGCAGTTGAAGATAAATCCCGTTTATCACAAGTATTTGAAGCTAAATCATTTGTTTCGCATGGATTTGAAGCTAAGCCTTCTACTTCGCATTGATTTGAAGTTAAATCATGTGTTTCCCTGGGATTTGACGCTATCTCGTTTGAATCGCATGCAGTTGACTCTAAATTGTGTTTATCACATGTATTTGAAGCTAAACCATTTGTTTCGCATGGATTTGAAGCTAAGCCTTCTACTTCATATTGATTTGATGCTAAATCATGTGTTTCGCATGGATTTGATGCTAACTCGTTTTTTTCGCCTGCATTTGAAGCTATTTCATTTAAACCGCAGGTATTTGAAGGTAAATCATTTGTTTCGCATGGAATTGAATCTAAGCTTCCTACTTCGCTTTGAGTTGAAGTTAAGTCATGTGTTTTCCTGGGATTTGAAGCTAACTCGTTGGATTCGCATGCAGTTGACTCTAAATCCCGTTTATCACAAGTATTTGAAGCTAAGCCACATGTTTCGCATGGATTTGAAGTTAAGCCTTCTACTTCGCATTGATTTGAAGCTAACTCATGTGTTTCCCATGGATTTGAAGCTATCTCGTTTGTTTCGCCTGCATTTGAAGCTATTGCATTTAAACCGCAGGTATTTGAAGGTAAATCATTTATTTCGCATGTAGTTGAAGCTAAGCCTTCTACTTCGCATTGATTTGAAGCTAACTCATGTGTTTCCCATGGATTTGAAGCTAACTCGTTTGTTTCGCCTGCATTTGAAGTTAATTCATTTAAACCGCAGGTATTTGAAGGTAAATCATTTGTTTCGCATGGATTTGAAGCTAAGCCTCCTACTTCGCTTTGATTTGAAGTTGAATCATGTGTTTCCCTGGTATTTGAAGCTAACTCGTTTGATTCGCATGCAGTTGAAGCTAAATCCCGTTTATCACAAGTATTTGAAGCTAAATCATTTGTTTCGCATGGATTTGAAGCTAAGCCTTCTACTGCGCATTGATTTGAAGTTAAATCATGTGTTTCCCTGGGATTTGAATCTAACTCGTTTGATTCGCATGCAGTTGACTCTAAATCGTGTTTATCACAAGTATTTGAAGCCAAACCATTTGTTTCGCATGGATTTGAAGCTAAGCCTTCTACTTCGCATTGATTTGAAGCTAACTCATGTGTTTCCCATGAATTTGAAGCTAACTCGTTTGTTTCGCCTGCATTTGAAGCTATTTCATTTAAACCGCAGGTATTTGAAGGTAAATCATTTGCTTCGCATGGATTTGAAGCTAAGCCTCCTACTTATCTTTGATTTAAAGTTAAATCATTTGTTTCCCTGGTATTTGAAGCTAACTCGTTTGATTCGCATGCAGTTGAAGCTAAATACCGTTTATCACAAGTATTTGAAGCTAAATCATTTGTTTCGCATGGATTTGAAGCTAAGCCTTCTACTTCGCATTGATTTGAAGTTAATATCATGTGTTTCTCTTGGATTTGACGCTATCTCGTTTGAATCGCATGCAGTTGACTCTAAATTGTGTTTATCACATGTATTTGAAGCTAAACCATTTGTTTCGCATGGATTTGAAGCTAAGCCTTCTACTTCATATTGATTTGATGCTAAATCATGTGTTTCGCATGGATTTGATGCTAACTCGTTTTTTTCGCCTGCATTTGAAGCTATTTCATTTAAACCGCAGGTATTTGAAGGTAAATCATTTGTTTCGCATGGAATTGAATCTAAGCTTCCTACTTCGCTTTGAGTTGAAGTTAAGTCATGTGTTTTCCTGGGATTTGAAGCTAACTCGTTGGATTCGCATGCAGTTGACTCTAAATCCCGTTTATCACAAGTATTTGAAGCTAAGCCACATGTTTCGCATGGATTTGAAGCTAAGCCTTCTACTTCGCATTGATTTGAAGTTAAATCATGTGTTTCCCATGAATTTGAAGCTAACTCGTTTGTTTCGCCTGCATTTGAAGGTATTTCATTTAAACCGCAGGTATTTGAAGGTAAATCATTTGTTTCGCATGGATTTGAAGCTAAGCCTCCTATTTCGCTTTGATTTGAAGTTGAATCATGTGTTTTCCTGGGATTTGAAGCTAACTCGTTTGATTCGCATGAAGTTGACTCTAAATCTCGTGTATCACAAGTATTTGAAGCTAAACCACATGTTTCGCATGGATTTGAAGTTAAGGCTTCTACTTTATATTGATTTGATGCTAAATCATGCGTTCCTCATGGATTTGATGATAACTCTTTTTTTTCGCCTGCATTTGAAGCTATTTCATTTAAACTGCAGGTATTTGAAGGTAAATCATTTGTTTCGCATGGATTTGTAGGTAAGCCTTCTAGTTCGCATTGATTTGAAGTTAATATCATGTGTTTCTCTTGGATTTGACGCTATCTCGTTTGAATCGCATGCAGTTGACTCTAAATTGTGTTTATCACATGTATTTGAAGCTAAACCATTTGTTTCGCATGGATTTGAAGCTAAGCCTTCTACTTCATATTGATTTGATGCTAAATCATGTGTTTCGCATGGATTTGATGCTAACTCGTTTTTTTCGCCTGCATTTGAAGCTATTTCATTTAAACCGCAGGTATTTGAAGGTAAATCATTTGTTTCGCATGGAATTGAATCTAAGCTTCCTACTTCGCTTTGAGTTGAAGTTAAGTCATGTGTTTTCCTGGGATTTGAAGCTATCTCGTTTGAATCGCATGCAGTTGACTCTAAATCGTGTTTATCACAAGTATTTGAAGCTAAACCATTTGTTTCGCATGGATTTGAAGCTAAGCCTTCTACTTCGCATTGATTTGAAGCTAACTCATGTGTTTCCCATGAATTTGAAGCTAACTCGTTTGTTTCGCCTGCATTTGAAGGTATTTCATTTAAACCGCAGGTATTTGAAGGTAAATCATTTGTTTCGCATGGATTTGAAGCTAAGCCTCCTACTTATCTTTGATTTAAAGTTAAATCATTTGTTTCCCTGGTATTTGAAGCTAACTCGTTTGATTCGCATGCAGTTGGAGCTTAATCCCGTTTATCACAAGTATTTGAAGCTAAATCATTTGTTTCGCATGGATTTGAAGCTAAGCCTTCTACTTCGCATTGATTTGAAGTTAATATCATGTGTTTCTCTTGGATTTGACGCTATCTCGTTTGAATCGCATGCAGTTGACTCTAAATTGTGTTTATCACATGTATTTGAAGCTAAACCATTTGTTTCGCATGGATTTGAAGCTAAGCCTTCTACTTCATATTGATTTGATGCTAAATCATGTGTTTCGCATGGATTTGATGCTAACTCGTTTTTTTCGCCTGCATTTGAAGCTATTTCATTTAAACCGCAGGTATTTGAAGGTAAATCATTTGTTTCGCATGGAATTGAATCTAAGCTTCCTACTTCGCTTTGAGTTGAAGTTAAGTCATGTGTTTTCCTGGGATTTGAAGCTAACTCGTTGGATTCGCATGCAGTTGACTCTAAATCCCGTTTATCACAAGTATTTGAAGCTAAGCCACATGTTTCGCATGGATTTGAAGTTAAGCCTTCTACTTCGCATTGATTTGAAGCTAACTCATGTGTTTCCCATCTATTTGAAGCTATCTCGTTTGTTTCGCCTGCATTTGAAGCTATTGCATTTAAACCGCAGGTATTTGAAGGTAAATCATTTATTTCGCATGTAGTTGAAGCTAAGCCTTCTACTTCGCATTGATTTGAAGCTAACTCATGTGTTTCCCATGGATTTGAAGCTAACTCGTTTGTTTCGCCTGCATTTGAAGTTATTTCATTTAAACCACAGCTATTTGAAGGTAAATCATTTGTTTCCCATAGATTTGAATTTAAGCCTCCTACTTCGCTTTGATTAGAAGTTAAATCATGTGTTTTCCTGGGATTTGAATCTAACTCGTTTGATTCGCATGCAGTTGACTCTAAATCGTGTTTATCACAAGTATTTGAAGCTAAACCATTTGTTTCGCATGGATTTGAAGCTAAGCCTTCTACTTCGCATTGATTTGAAGCTAACTCATGTGTTTCCCATGAATTTGAAGCTAACTCGTTTGTTTCGCCTGCATTTGATGGTATTTCATTTAAACCGCAGGTATTTGAAGGTAAATCATTTGTTTCGCATGGATTTGAAGCTAAGCCTCCTACTTCGCTTTGATTTGAAGTTGAATCATGTGTTTCCCTGGTATTTGAAGCTAACTCGTTTGATTCGCATGCAGTTGAAGCTAAATCCCGTTTATCACAAGTATTTGAAGCTAAATCATTTGTTTCGCATGGATTTGAAGCTAAGCCTTCTACTGCGCATTGATTTGAAGTTAAATCATGTGTTTCCCTGGGATTTGAATCTAACTCGTTTGATTCGCATGCAGTTGACTCTAAATCGTGTTTATCACAAGTATTTGAAGCCAAACCATTTGTTTCGCATGGATTTGAAGCTAAGCCTTCTACTTCGCATTGATTTGAAGCTAACTCATGTGTTTCCCATGAATTTGAAGCTAACTCGTTTGTTTCGCCTGCATTTGAAGCTATTTCATTTAAACCGCAGGTATTTGAAGGTAAATCATTTGCTTCGCATGGATTTGAAGCTATGCCTCCTACTTATCTTTGATTTAAAGTTAAATCATTTGTTTCCCTGGTATTTGAAGCTAACTCGTTTGATTCGCATGCAGTTGAAGCTAAATACCGTTTATCACAAGTATTTGAAGCTAAACCACATGTTTCGCATGGATTTGAAGTTAAGCCTTCTACTTCGCATTGATTTGAAGCTAACTCATGCGTTTCCCATGAATTTGAAGCTAACTCGTTTGTTTCGCCTGCATTTGAAGGTATTTCATTTAAATCGCAGGTATTTGAAGGTAAATCATTTGTTTCGCATGGATTGAAGCTAAGCCTCCTACTTCGCTTTGATTTGAAGTTGAATCATGTGTTTTCCTGGGATTTGAAGCTAACTCGTTTGATTCGCATGCAGTTGACTCTAAATCCCGTTTATCACAAGTATTTGAAGCTAAACCACATGTTTCGCATGGATTTGAAGTTAAGCCTTCTACTTCATATTGATTTGATGCTAAATCATGAGTTTCGAATGGATTTGATGCTAACTCGTTTTTTTCGCCTGCATTTGAAGCTATTTCATTTAAACCGCAGGTATTTGAAGGTAAATCATTTGCTTCGCATGGATTTGAAGCTAAGCCTCCTACTTATCTTTGATTTAAAGTTAAATCATTTGTTTCCCTGGTATTTGAAGCTAACTCGTTTGATTCGCATGCAGTTGGAGCTTAATCCCGTTTATCACAAGTATTTGAAGCTAAATCATTTGTTTCGCATGGATTTGAAGCTAAGCCTTCTACTTCGCATTGATTTGAAACTAACTCATGTGTTTCCCATGGATTTGAAGCTATCTCGTTTGTTTCGCCTGCATTTGAAGCTATTGCATTTAAACCGCAGGTATTTGAAGGTAAATCATTTATTTCGCATGTATTTGAAGCTAAGCCTTCTACTTCGCATTGATTTGAAGCTAACTCATGTGTTTCCCATGGATTTGAAGCTAACTCGTTTGTTTCGCCTGCATTTGAAGTTATTTCATTTAAACCGCAGCTATTTGAAGGTAAATCATTTGTTTCCCATAGATTTGAATTTAAGCCTCCTACTTCGCTTTGATTAGAAGTTAAATCATGTGTTTTCCTGGGATTTGAATCTAACTCGTTTGATTCGCATGCAGTTGACTCTAAATCGTGTTTATCACAAGTATTTGAAGCTAAACCATTTGTTTCGCATGGATTTGAAGCTAAGCCTTCTACATCGCATTGATTTGAAGCTAACTCATGTGTTTCCCATGAATTTGAAGCTAACTCGTTTGTTTCGCCTGCATTTGATGGTATTTCATTTAAACCGCAGGTATTTGAAGGTAAATCATTTGTTTCGCATGGATTTGAAGCTAAGCCTCCTACTTCGCTTTGATTTGAAGTTGAATCATGTGTTTCCCTGGTATTTGAAGCTAACTCGTTTGATTCGCATGCAGTTGAAGCTAAATCCCGTTTATCACAAGTATTTGAAGCTAAATCATTTGTTTCGCATGGATTTGAAGCTAAGCCTTCTACTGCGCATTGATTTGAAGTTAAATCATGTGTTTCCCTGGGATTTGAATCTAACTCGTTTGATTCGCATGCAGTTGACTCTAAATCGTGTTTATCACAAGTATTTGAAGCCAAACCATTTGTTTCGCATGGATTTGAAGCTAAGCCTTCTACTTCGCATTGATTTGAAGCTAACTCATGTGTTTCCCATGAATTTGAAGCTAACTCGTTTGTTTCGCCTGCATTTGAAGCTATTTCATTTAAACCGCAGGTATTTGAAGGTAAATCATTTGCTTCGCATGGATTTGAAGCTAAGCCTCCTACTTATCTTTGATTTAAAGTTAAATCATTTGTTTCCCTGGTATTTGAAGCTAACTCGTTTGATTCGCATGCAGTTGAATCTAAATACCGTTTATCACAAGTATTTGAAGCTAAACCACATGTTTCGCATGGATTTGAAGTTAAGCCTTCTACTTCGCATTGATTTGAAGCTAACTCATGCGTTTCCCATGAATTTGAAGCTAACTCGTTTGTTTCGCCTGCATTTGAAGGTATTTCATTTAAATCGCAGGTATTTGAAGGTAAATCATTTGTTTCGCATGGATTGAAGCTAAGCCTCCTACTTCGCTTTGATTTGAAGTTGAATCATGTGTTTTCCTGGGATTTGAAGCTAACTCGTTTGATTCGCATGCAGTTGACTCTAAATCCCGTTTATCACAAGTATTTGAAGCTAAACCACATGTTTCGCATGGATTTGAAGTTAAGCCTTCTACTTCATATTGATTTGATGCTAAATCATGAGTTTCGAATGGATTTGATGCTAACTCGTTTTTTTCGCCTGCATTTGAAGCTATTTCATTTAAACCGCAGGTATTTGAAGGTAAATCATTTGCTTCGCATGGATTTGAAGCTAAGCCTCCTACTTATCTTTGATTTAAAGTTAAATCATTTGTTTCCCTGGTATTTGAAGCTAACTCGTTTGATTCGCATGCAGTTGGAGCTTAATCCCGTTTATCACAAGTATTTGAAGCTAAATCATTTGTTTCGCATGGATTTGAAGCTAAGCCTTCTACTTCGCATTGATTTGAAGTTAAATCATGTGCTTCCCTGGGATTTGAATCTAAGTCGTTTGATTCGCATGCAGTTGACTCTAAATCGTGTTTATCACAAGTATTTGAAGCTAAACCATTTGTTTCGCATGGATTTGAAGCTAAGCCTTCTACTTCGCATTGATTTGAAGCTAACTCATGTGTTTCCCATGAATTTGAAGATAACTCGTTTGTTTCGCCTGCATTTGAAGGTATTTCATTTAAACCGCAGGTATTTGAAGGTAAATCATTTGTTTCGCATGGATTTGAAGCTAAGCCTCCTACTTCGCTTTGATTTGAAGTTGAATCATGTGTTTTCCTGGGATTTGAAGCTAACTCGTTTGATTCGCATGCAGTTGACTCTAAATCCCGTTTATCACAAGTATTTGAAGCTAAACCACATGATTCGCATGGATTTGAAGTTAAGCCTTCTACTTTATATTGATTTGATGCTAAATCATGCGTTTCGCATGGATTTGATGATAACTCTTTTTTTCGCCTGCATTTGAAGCTACTTCATTTAAACTGCAGGTATTTGAAGATAAATCATTTGTTTCGCATGGATTTGAAGCTAAGCCTTCTAGTTCGCATTGATTTGAAGTTAATATCATGTGTTACTCTTGGATTTGACGCTATCTCGTTTGAATCGCATGCAGTTGACTCTCAATCGTGTTTATCACAAGTATTTGAAGCTAAACCATTTGTTTCGCATGGATTTGAAGCTAAGCCTTCTACTTCATATTGATTTGATGCTAAATCATGTGTTTCGCATGGATTTGATGCTAACTCGTTTTTTTCGCCTGCATTTGAAGCTATTTCATTTAAACCGCAGGTATTTGAAGGTAAATCATTTGTTTCGCATGGATTTAAAGCTAAGCCTCCTACTTCGCTTTGATTTGAAGTTAAATCATGTGTTTCCCTGGTATTTGAAGCTAACTCGTTTGATTCGCATGCAGTTGAAGCTAAATCCCGTTTATCACAAGTATTTGAAGCTAAATCATTTGTTTCGCATGGATTTGAAGCTAAGCCTCCTACTTCGCTTTGATTTGAAGTTGAATCATGTGTTTTCCTGGGATTTGAAGCTAACTTGTTTGATTCGCATGCAGTTGACTCTAAAACCCGTTTATCACAAGTATTTGAAGCTAAACCACACGTTTCGCATGGACTTGAAGTTAAGCCTTCTACTTCATATTGATTTGATGCTAAATCATGTGTTTCGCATGGATTTGATGCTAACTCGTTTTTTTCGCCTGCATTTGAAGCTATTTCATTTAAACCGCAGGTATTTGAAGGTAAATCATTTGTTTCGCATGGATTTGAATCTAAGCCTCCTACTTCGCTTTGAGTTGAAGTTAAATCATGTGTTTTCCTGGGATTTGAAGCTAACTCGTTTCATTAGGATGCAGTTGACTCTAAATCCCGTTTATCACAAGTTTTTGAAGCTTAACCACATGTTTCGCATGGATTTGAAGTTAAGCCTTCTACTTCATATTGATTTGATGCTAAATCATGTGTTCCGCATGGATTTGATGCTAACTATTTTTTTTCGCCTGCATTTGAAGCTATTTCATTTAAACTGCAGGTATTTGAAGGTAAATCATTTGTTTCGCATGGATTTGAAGCTAAGCCTTCTAGTTCGCATTGATTTGAAGTTAATATCATGTGTTTCTCTTGGATTTGACGCTATCTCGTTTGAATCGCATGCAGTTGACTCTAAATCGTGTTTATCACAAGTATTTGAAGCTAAACCATTTGTTTCGCATGGATTTGAAGCTAAGCCTTCTACTTCGCATTGATTTGAAGTTAAATCATGTGTTTCCCATGAATTTGAAGCTAACTCGTTTGTTTCGCCTGCATTTGAAGGTATTTCATTTAAACCGCAGGTATTTGAAGGTAAATCATTTGTTTCGCATGGATTTGAAGCTAAGCCTCCTACTTCGCTTTGATTTGAAGTTGAATCATGTGTTTCCTGGGATTTGAAGCTAACTCGTTTGATTCGCATGAAGTTGACTCTAAATCTCGTTTATCACAAGTATTTGAAGCTAAACCACATGTTTCGCATGGATTTGAAGTTAAGCCTTTTACTTTATATTGATCTGATGCTAAATCATGCGTTCCGCATGGATTTGATGATAACTCTTTTTTTCGCCTGCATTTGATGCTATTTCATTTAAACTGCAGGTATTTGAAGGTAAATCATTTGTTTCGCATGGATTTGTAGCTAAGCCTTCTAGTTTGCATTGATTTGAAGTTAATATCATGTGTTTCTCTTGGATTTGACGCTATCTCGTTTGAATCGCATGCAGTTGACTCTAAATTGTGTTTATCACATGTATTTGAAGCTAAACCATTTGTTTCGCATGGATTTGATGCTAACTCGTTTTTTTCGCCTGCATTTGAAGCTATTTCATTTAAACCGCAGGTATTTGAAGGTAAATCATTTGTTTCGCATGGATTTAAAGCTAAGCCTCCTACTTCGCTTTGATTTGAAGTTAAATCATGTGTTTCCCTGGTATTTGAAGCTAACTCGTTTGATTCGCATGCAGTTAAAGCTAAATCCCGTTTATCACAAGTATTTGAAGCTAAATCATTTGTTTCGCATGGATTTGAAGCTAAACCTTCTACTTCGCATTGATTTGAAGTTAAATCATGTGTTTCCCTGGGATTTGAAGCTAACTCGTTTGATTCGCATGCAGTTGAAGCTAAATCCCGTTTATCACAAGTATTTGAAGCTAAATCATTTGTTTCGCATGGATTTGAAGCTAAACCTCCTACTTCGCTTTGATTTGAAGTTGAATCATGTGTTTTCCTGGGATTTGAAGCTAACTTGTTTGATTCGCATGCAGTTGACTCTAAATCCCGTTTATCACAAGTATTTGAAGCTAAACCACACGTTTCGCATGGACTTGAAGTTAAGCCTTCTACTTCATATTGATTTGATGCTAAATCATGTGTTTCGCATGGATTTGATGCTAACTCGTTTTTTTCGCCTGCATTTGAAGCTATTTCATTTAAATCGCAGGTATTTGAAGGTAAATCATTTGTTTCGCATGGATTTGAATCTAAGCCTCCTACTTCGCTTTGAGTTGAAGTTAAATCATGTGTTTTCCTGGGATTTGAAGCTAACTCGTTTGATTCGCATGCAGTTGACTCTAAATCCCGTTTATCACAAGTATTTGAAGCTAAACCACACGTTTCGCATGGACTTGAAGTTAAGCCTTCTACTTCATATTGATTTGATGCTAAATCATGTGTTTCGCATGGATTTGATGCTAACTATTTTTTTTCGCCTGCATTTGAAGCTATTTCATTTAAACTGCAGGTATTTGATGGTAAATCATTTGTTTCGCATGGATTTGAAGCTAAGCCTTCTAGTTCGCATTGATTTGAAGTTAATATCATGTGTTTCTCTTGGATTTGACGCTATCTCGTTTGAATCGCATGCAGTTGACTCTAAATCGTGTTTATCACAAGTATTTGAAGCTAAACCATTTGTTTCGCATGGATTTGAAGCTAAGCCTTCTACTTCGCATTGATTTGAAGTTAAATCATGTGTTTCCCATGAATTTGAAACTAACTCGTTTGTTTCGCCTGCATTTGAAGGTATTTCATTTAAACCGCAGGTATTTGAAGGTAAATCATTTGTTTCGCATGGATTTGAAGCTAAGCCTCCTACTTCGCTTTGATTTGAAGTTGAATCATGTGTTTTCCTGGGATTTGAAGCTAACTCGTTCGATTCGCATGAAGTTGACTCTAAATCTCGTTTATCTCAAGTATTTGAAGCTAAACCACATGTTTCGCATGGATTTGAAGTTAAGCCTTCTACTTTATATTGATCTGATGCTAAATCATGCGTTCCGCATGGATTTGATGATAACTCTTTTTTTCGCCTGCATTTGAAGCTATTTCATTTAAACTGCAGGTATTTGAAGGTAAATCATTTGTTTCGCATGGATTTGAAGCTAAGCCTTCTACTTCGCATTGATTTGAAGTTAAATCATGTGCTTCCCATGAATTTGAAGCTAACTCGTTTGTTTCGCCTGCATTTGAAGGTATTTCATTTAAACCGCAGGTATTTGAAGGTAAATCATTTGTTTCGCATGGATTTGTAGCTAAACCTCCTACTTCGCTTTGATTTGAAGTTGAATCATGTGTTTTCCTGGGATTTGAAGCTAACTCGTTTGATTCGCATGAAGTTGAGTCTAAATCTCGTTTATCACAAGTATTTGAAGCTAAACCACATGTTTCGCATGGATTTGAAGTTAAGCCTTCTACTTTATATTGATCTGATGCTAAATCATGCGTTCCGCATGGATTTGATGATAACTCTTTTTTTTCGCCTGCATTTGAAGCTATTTCATTTAAACTGCAGGTATTTGAAGGTAAATCATTTGTTTCGCATGGATTTGTAGCTAAGCCTTCTAGTTCGCATTGATTTGAAGTTAATATCATGTGTTTCTCTTGGATTTGACGCTATCTCGTTTGAATCGCATGCAGTTGACTCTAAATTGTGTTTATCACATGTATTTGAAGCTAAACCATTTGTTTCGCATGGATTTGATGCTAACTCGTTTTTTTCGCCTGCATTTGAAGCTATTTCATTTAAACTGCAGGTATTTGAAGATAAATCATTTGTTTCGCATGGATTTGAAGCTAAGCCTTCTAGTTCGCATTGATTTGAAGTTAATATCATGTGTTACTCTTGGATTTGACGCTATCTCGTTTGAATCGCTTGCAGTTGACTCTCAATCGTGTTTATCACAAGTATTTGAAGCTAAACCATTTGTTTCGCATGGATTTGAAGCTAAGCCTTCTACTTCATATTGATTTGATGCTAAATCATGTGTTTCGCATGGATTTGATGCTAACTCGTTTTTTTCGCCTGCATTTGAAGCTATTTCATTTAAACCGCAGGTATTTGAAGGTAAATCATTTGTTTCGCATGGATTTAAAGCTAAGCCTCCTACTTCGCTTTGATTTGAAGTTAAATCATGTGTTTCCCTGGTATTTGAAGCTAACTCGTTTGATTCGCATGCAGTTGAAGCTAAATCCCGTTTATCACAAGTATTTGAAGCTAAATCATTTGTTTCGCATGGATTTGAAGCTAAGCCTTCTACTGCGCATTGATTTGAAGTTAAATCATGTGTTTCCCTGGGATTTGAATCTAACTCGTTTGATTCGCATGCAGTTGACTCTAAATCGTGTTTATCACAAGTATTTGAAGCTAAACCATTTGTTTCGCATGGATTTGAAGCTAAGCCTTCTACTTCGCATTGATTTGAAGCTAACTCATGTGTTTCCCATGAATTTGAAGCTAACTCGTTTGTTTCGCCTGCATTTGAAGGTATTTCATTTAAACCGCAGGTATTTGAAGGTAAATCATTTGTTTCGCATGGATTTGAAGCTAAGCCTCCTACTTCGCTTTGATTTGAAGTTGAATCATGTGTTTTCCTGGGATTTGAAGCTAACTTGTTTGATTCGCATGCAGTTGACTCTAAATCCCGTTTATCACAAGTATTTGAAGCTAAACCACACGTTTCGCATGGACTTGAAGTTAAGCCTTCTACTTCATATTGATTTGATGCTAAATCATGTGTTTCGCATGGATTTGATGCTAACTCGTTTTTTTCGCCTGCATTTGAAGCTATTTCATTTAAACCGCAGGTATTTGAAGGTAAATCATTTGTTTCGCATGGATTTGAATCTAAGCCTCCTACTTCGCTTTGAGTTGAAGTTAAATCATGTGTTTTCCTGGGATTTGAAGCTAACTCGTTTTATTCGGATGCAGTTGACTCTAAATCCCGTTTATCACAAGTTTTTGAAGCTTAACCACATGTTTCGCATGGATTTGAAGTTAAGCCTTCTACTTCATATTGATTTGATGCTAAATCATGTGTTCCGCATGGATTTGATGCTAACTATTTTTTTTCGCCTGCATTTGAAGCTATTTCTTTTAAACTGCAGGTATTTGAAGGTAAATCATTTGTTTCGCATGGATTTGAAGCTAAGCCTTCTAGTTCGCATTGATTTGAAGTTAATATCATGTGTTTCTCTTGGATTTGACGCTATCTCGTTTGAATCGCATGCAGTTGACTCTAAATCGTGTTTATCACAAGTATTTGAAGCTAAACCATTTGTTTCGCATGGATTTGAAGCTAAGCCTTCTACTTCGCATTGATTTGAAGTTAAATCATGTGTTTCCCATGAATTTGAAGCTAACTCGTTTGTTTCGCCTGCATTTGAAGGTATTTCATTTAAACCGCAGGTATTTGAAGGTAAATCATTTGTTTCGCATGGATTTGAAGCTAAGCCTCCTACTTCACTTTGATTTGAAGTTGAATCATGTGTTTTCCTGGGATTTGAAGCTAACTCGTTTGATTCGCATGAAGTTGACTCTAAATCTCGTTTATCACAAGTATTTGAAGCTAAACCACATGTTTCGCATGGATTTGAAGTTAAGCCTTCTACTTTATATTGATCTGATGCTAAATCATGCGTTCCGCATGGATTTGATGATAACTCTTTTTTTCGCCTGCATTTGATGCTATTTCATTTAAACTGCAGGTATTTGAAGGTAAATCATTTGTTTCGCATGGATTTGTAGCTAAGCCTTCTAGTTTGCATTGATTTGAAGTTAATATCATGTGTATCTCTTGGATTTGACGCTATCTCGTTTGAATCGCATGCAGTTGACTCTAAATTGTGTTTATCACATGTATTTGAAGCTAAACCATTTGTTTCGCATGGATTTGATGCTAACTCGTTTTTTTCGCCTGCATTTGAAGCTATTTCATTTAAACCGCAGGTATTTGAAGGTAAATCATTTGTTTCGCATGGATTTAAAGCTAAGCCTCCTACTTCGCTTTGATTTGAAGTTAAATCATGTGTTTCCCTGGTATTTGAAGCTAACTCGTTTGATTCGCATGCAGTTAAAGCTAAATCCCGTTTATCACAAGTATTTGAAGCTAAATCATTTGTTTCGCATGGATTTGAAGCTAAACCTTCTACTTCGCATTGATTTGAAGTTAAATCATGTGTTTTCCTGGGATTTGAAGCTAACTCGTTTGATTCGCATGCAGTTGAAGCTAAATCCCGTTTATCACAAGTATTTGAAGCTAAATCATTTGTTTCGCATGGATTTGAAGCTAAACCTCCTACTTCGCTTTGATTTGAAGTTGAATCATGTGTTTTCCTGGGATTTGAAGCTAACTTGTTTGATTCGCATGCAGTTGACTCTAAATCCCGTTTATCACAAGTATTTGAAGCTAAACCACACGTTTCGCATGGACTTGAAGTTAAGCCTTCTACTTCATATTGATTTGATGCTAAATCATGTGTTTCGCATAGATTTGATGCTAACTCGTTTTTTTCGCCTGCATTTGAAGCTATTTCATTTAAACCGCAGGTATTTGAAGGTAAATCATTTGTTTCGCATGGATTTGAAGCTAAGCCTCCTACTTCGCTTTGATTTGAAGTTGAATCATGTGTTTTCCTGGGATTTGAAGCTAACTCGTTCGATTCGCATGAAGTTGACTCTAAATCTCGTTTATCACAAGTATTTGAAGCTAAACCACATGTTTCGCATGGATTTGAAGTTAAGCCTTCTACTTTATATTGATCTGATGCTAAATCATGCGTTCCGCATGGATTTGATGATAACTCTTTTTTTCGCCTGCATTTGAAGCTATTTCATTTAAACTGCAGGTATTTGAAGGTAAATCATTTGTTTCGCATGGATTTGAAGCTAAGCCTTCTACTTCGCATTGATTTGAAGTTAAATCATGTGCTTCCCATGAATTTGAAGCTAACTCGTTTGTTTCGCCTGCATTTGAAGGTATTTCATTTAAACCGCAGGTATTTGAAGGTAAATCATTTGTTTCGCATGGATTTGTAGCTAAACCTCCTACTTCGCTTTGATTTGAAGTTGAATCATGTGTTTTCCTGGGATTTGAAGCTAACTCGTTTGATTCGCATGAAGTTGAGTCTAAATCTCGTTTATCACAAGTATTTGAAGCTAAACCACATGTTTCGCATGGATTTGAAGTTAAGCCTTCTACTTTATATTGATCTGATGCTAAATCATGCGTTCCGCATGGATTTGATGATAACTCTTTTTTTTCGCCTGCATTTGAAGCTATTTCATTTAAACTGCAGGTATTTGAAGGTAAATCATTTGTTTCGCATGGATTTGTAGCTAAGCCTTCTAGTTCGCATTGATTTGAAGTTAATATCATGTGTTTCTCTTGGATTTGACGCTATCTCGTTTGAATCGCATGCAGTTGACTCTAAATTGTGTTTATCACATGTATTTGAAGCTAAACCATTTGTTTCGCATGGATTTGATGCTAACTCGTTTTTTTCGCCTGCATTTGAAGCTATTTCATTTAAACTGCAGGTATTTGAAGATAAATCATTTGTTTCGCATGGATTTGAAGCTAAGCCTTCTAGTTCGCATTGATTTGAAGTTAATATCATGTGTTACTCTTGGATTTGACGCTATCTCGTTTGAATCGCTTGCAGTTGACTCTCAATCGTGTTTATCACAAGTATTTGAAGCTAAACCATTTGTTTCGCATGGATTTGAAGCTAAGCCTTCTACTTCATATTGATTTGATGCTAAATCATGTGTTTCGCATGGATTTGATGCTAACTCGTTTTTTTCGCCTGCATTTGAAGCTATTTCATTTAAACCGCAGGTATTTGAAGGTAAATCATTTGTTTCGCATGGATTTAAAGCTAAGCCTCCTACTTCGCTTTGATTTGAAGTTAAATCATGTGTTTCCCTGGTATTTGAAGCTAACTCGTTTGATTCGCATGCAGTTGAAGCTAAATCCCGTTTATCACAAGTATTTGAAGCTAAATCATTTGTTTCGCATGGATTTGAAGCTAAGCCTTCTACTGCGCATTGATTTGAAGTTAAATCATGTGTTTCCCTGGGATTTGAATCTAACTCGTTTGATTCGCATGCAGTTGACTCTAAATCGTGTTTATCACAAGTATTTGAAGCTAAACCATTTGTTTCGCATGGATTTGAGGCTAAGCCTTCTACTTCGCATTGATTTGAAGCTAACTCATGTGTTTCCCATGAATTTGAAGCTAACTCGTTTGTTTCGCCTGCATTTGAAGGTATTTCATTTAAACCGCAGGTATTTGAAGGTAAATCATTTGTTTCGCATGGATTTGAAGCTAAGCCTCCTACTTCGCTTTGATTTGAAGTTGAATCATGTGTTTTCCTGGGATTTGAAGCTAACTTGTTTGATTCGCATGCAGTTGACTCTAAATCCCGTTTATCACAAGTATTTGAAGCTAAACCACACGTTTCGCATGGACTTGAAGTTAAGCCTTCTACTTCATATTGATTTGATGCTAAATCATGTGTTTCGCATGGATTTGATGCTAACTCGTTTTTTTCGCCTGCATTTGAAGCTATTTCATTTAAACCGCAGGTATTTGAAGGTAAATCATTTGTTTCGCATGGATTTAAAGCTAAGCCTCCTACTTCGCTTTGATTTGAAGTTAAATCATGTGTTTCCCTGGTATTTGAAGCTAACTCGTTTGATTCGCATGCAGTTAAAGCTAAATCCCGTTTATCACAAGTATTTGAAGCTAAATCATTTGTTTCGCATGGATTTGAAGCTAAACCTTCTACTTCGCATTGATTTGAAGTTAAATCATGTGTTTTCCTGGGATTTGAAGCTAACTCGTTGATTCGCATGCAGTTGAAGCTAAATCCTGTTTATCACAAGTATTTGAAGCTAAATCATTTGTTTCGCATGGATTTGAAGCTAAACCTCCTACTTCGCTTTGATTTGAAGTTGAATCATGTGTTTTCCTGGGATTTGAAGCTAACTTGTTTGATTCGCATGCAGTTGACTCTAAATCCCGTTTATCACAAGTATTTGAAGCTAAACCACACGTTTCGCATGGACTTGAAGTTAAGCCTTCTACTTCATATTGATTTGATGCTAATCATGTGTTTCGCATGGATTTGATGCTAACTCGTTTTTTTCGCCTGCACTTGAAGCTATTTCATTTAAACCGCAGGTATTTGAAGGTAAATCATTTGTTTCGCATGGATTTGAATCTAAGCCTCCTACTTCGCTTTGAGTTGAAGTTAAATCATGTGTTTTCCTGGATTTGAAGCTAACTCGTTTCATTCGGATGCAGTTGACTCTAAATCCCGTTTATCACAAGTTTTTGAAGCTAAACCACATGTTTCGCATGGATTTGAAGTTAAGCCTTCTACTTCATATTGATTTGATGCTAAATCATGTGTTCCGCATGGATTTGATGCTAACTATTTTTTTCTCCTGCATTTGAAGCTATTTCATTTAGACTGCAGGTATTTGAAGGTAAATCACTTGTTTCGCATGGATTTGAAGCTAAGCCTTCTAGTTCGCATTGATTTGAAGTTAATATCATGTGTTTCTCTTGGATTTGACGCTATCTCGTTTGAATCGCATGCAGTTGACTCTAAATCGTGTTTATCACAAGTATTTGAAGCTAAACCATTTGTTTCGCATGGATTTGAAGCTAAGCCTTCTACTTCGCATTGATTTGAAGTTAAATCATGTGCTTCCCATGAATTTGAAGCTAACTCGTTTGTTTCGCCTGCATTTGAAGGTATTTCATTTAAACCGCAGGTATTTGAAGGTAAATCATTTGTTTCGCATGGATTTGTAGCTAAACCTCCTACTTCGCTTTGATTTGAAGTTGAATCATGTGTTTTCCTGGGATTTGAAGCTAACTCGTTTGATTCGCATGAAGTTGAGTCTAAATCTCGTTTATCACAAGTATTTGAAGCTAAACCACATGTTTCGCATGGATTTGAAGTTAAGCCTTCTACTTTATATTGATCTGATGCTAAATCATGCGTTCCGCATGGATTTGATGATAACTCTTTTTTTCGCCTGCATTTGAAGCTATTTCATTTAAACTGCAGGTATTGAAGGTAAATCATTTGTTTCGCATGGATTTGTAGCTAAGCCTTCTAGTTCGCATTGATTTGAAGTTAATATCATGTGTTTCTCTTGGATTTGACGCTATCTCGTTTGAATCGCATGCAGTTGACTCTAAATTGTGTTTATCACATGTATTTGAAGCTAAACCATTTGTTTCGCATGGATTTGATGCTAACTCGTTTTTTTCGCCTGCATTTGAAGCTATTTCATTTAAACCGCAGATATTTGAAGGTAAATCATTTGTTTCGCATGGATTTAAAGCTAAGCCTCCTACTTCGCTTTGATTTGAAGTTAAATCATGTGTTTCCCTGGTATTTGAAGCTAACTCGTTTGATTCGCATGCAGTTGAAGCTAAATCCCGTTTATCACAAGTATTTGAAGCTAAATCATTTGTTTCGCACGGATTTGAAGTTAAGCCTCCTACTTCATATTGATTTGATGCTAAATCATGAGTTTCGAATGGATTTGATGCTAACTCGTTTTTTTCGCCTGCATATTGAAGCTATTTCATTTAAACCGCAGGAATTTGAAGGTAAATCATTTGCTTCGCATGGATTTGAAGCTAAGCCTCCTACTTATCCTTGATTTAAAGTTAAATCATTCGTTTCCCTGGTATTTGAAGCTAACTCGTTTGATTCGCATGCAGTTGAAGCTAAATACCGTTTATCACAAGTATTTGAAGCTAAACCACACGTTTCGCATGGACTTGAAGTTAAGCCTTCTACTTCATATTGATTTGATGCTAAATCATGTGTTTCGCATGGATTTGATGCTAACTCGTTTTTTTCGCCTGCATTTGAAGCTATTTCATTTAAACCGCAGGTATTTGAAGGTAAATCATTTCTTTCGCATGGATTTGAATCTAAGCCTCCTACTTCGCTTTGAGTTGAAGTTAAATCATGTGTTTTCCTGGGATTTGAAGCTAACTCGTTTCATTCGGATGCAGTTGACTCTAAATCCCGGTTATCACAAGTTTTTGAAGCTAAACCACATGTTTCGCATGGATTTGAAGTTAAGCCTTCTACTTCATATTGATTTGATGCTAAATCATGTGTTCCGCATGGATTTGATGCTTACTATTTTTTTTCGCCTGCATTTGAAGCTATTTCATTTAAACTGCAGGTATTTGAAGGTAAATCATTTGTTTCGCATGGATTTGAAGCTAAGCCTTCTAGTTCGCATTGATTTGAAGTTGAATCATGTGTTTTCCTGGGATTTGAAGCTAACTCGTTTGATTCGCATGAAGTTGAGTCTAAATCTCGTTTATCACAAGTATTTGAAGCTAAACCACATGTTTCGCATGGATTTGAAGTTAAGCCTTCTACTTTATATTGATCTGATGCTAAATCATGCGTTCCGCATGGATTTGATGATAACTCTTTTTTTTCGCCTGCATTTGAAGCTATTTCATTTAAACTGCAGGTATTTGAAGGTAAATCATTTGTTTCGCATGGATTTGAAGCTAAGCCTTCTAGTTCGCATTGATTTGAAGTTAATATCATGTGTTTCTCTTGGATTTGACGCTATCTCGTTTGAATCGCATGCAGTTGACTCTAAATTGTGTTTATCACATGTATTTGAAGCTAAACCATTTGTTTCGCATGGATTTGATGCTAACTCGTTTTTTTCGCCTGCATTTGAAGCTATTTCATTTAAACCGCAGATATTAGAAGGTAAATCATTTGTTTCGCATGGATTTAAAGCTAAGCCTCCTACTTCGCTTTGATTTGAAGTTAAATCATGTGTTTCCCTGGTATTTGAAGCTAACTCGTTTGATTCGCATGCAGTTGAAGCTAAATCCCGTTTATCACAAGTATTTGAAGCTAAATCATTTGTTTCGCATGGATTTGAAGTTAAGCCTCCTACTTCATATTGATTTGATGCTAAATCATGAGTTTCGAATGGATTTGATGCTAACTCGTTTTTTTCGCCTGCATATTGAAGCTATTTCATTTAAACCGCAGGAATTTGAAGGTAAATCATTTGCTTCGCATGGATTTGAAGCTAAGCCTCCTACTTATCCTTGATTTAAAGTTAAATCATTCGTTTCCCTGGTATTTGAAGCTAACTCGTTTGATTCGCATGCAGTTGAAGCTAAATACCGTTTATCACAAGTATTTGAAGCTAAACCACACGTTTCGCATGGACTTGAAGTTAAGCCTTCTACTTCATATTGATTTGATGCTAAATCATGTGTTTCGCATGGATTTGATGCTAACTCGTTTTTTTCGCCTGCATTTGAAGCTATTTCATTTAAACCGCAGGTATTTGAAGGTAAATCATTTCTTTCGCATGGATTTGAATCTAAGCCTCCTACTTCGCTTTGAGTTGAAGTTAAATCATGTGTTTTCCTGGGATTTGAAGCTAACTCGTTTCATTCGGATGCAGTTGACTCTAAATCCCGGTTATCACAAGTTTTTGAAGCTAAACCACATGTTTCGCATGGATTTGAAGTTAAGCCTTCTACTTCATATTGATTTGATGCTAAATCATGTGTTCCGCATGGATTTGATGCTTACTATTTTTTTTCGCCTGCATTTGAAGCTATTTCATTTAAACTGCAGGTATTTGAAGGTAAATCATTTGTTTCGCATGGATTTGAAGCTAAGCCTTCTAGTTCGCATTGATTTGAAGTTGAATCATGTGTTTTCCTGGGATTTGAAGCTAACTCGTTTGATTCGCATGAAGTTGAGTCTAAATCTCGTTTATCACAAGTATTTGAAGCTAAACCACATGTTTCGCATGGATTTGAAGTTAAGCCTTCTACTTTATATTGATCTGATGCTAAATCATGCGTTCCGCATGGATTTGATGATAACTCTTTTTTTTCGCCTGCATTTGAAGCTATTTCATTTAAACTGCAGGTATTTGAAGGTAAATCATTTGTTTCGCATGGATTTGAAGCTAAGCCTTCTAGTTCGCATTGATTTGAAGTTAATATCATGTGTTTCTCTTGGATTTGACGCTATCTCGTTTGAATCGCATGCAGTTGACTCTAAATTGTGTTTATCACATGTATTTGAAGCTAAACCATTTGTTTCGCATGGATTTGATGCTAACTCGTTTTTTTCGCCTGCATTTGAAGCTATTTCATTTAAACCGCAGATATTAGAAGGTAAATCATTTGTTTCGCATGGATTTAAAGCTAAGCCTCCTACTTCGCTTTGATTTGAAGTTAAATCATGTGTTTCCCTGGTATTTGAAGCTAACTCGTTTGATTCGCATGCAGTTGAAGCTAAATCCCGTTTATCACAAGTATTTGAAGCTAAATCATTTGTTTCGCATGGATTTGAAGTTAAGCCTCCTACTTCATATTGATTTGATGCTAAATCATGAGTTTCGAATGGATTTGATGCTAACTCGTTTTTTTCGCCTGCATATTGAAGCTATTTCATTTAAACCGCAGGTATTTGAAGGTAAATCATTTGCTTCGCATGGATTTGAAGATAAGCCTCCTACTTATCCTTGATTTAAAGTTAAATCATTCGTTTCCCTGGTATTTGAAGCTAACTCGTTTGATTCGCATGCAGTTGAAGCTAAATACCGTTTATCACAAGTATTTGAAGCTAAACCACACGTTTCGCATGGACTTGAAGTTAAGCCATCTACTTCATATTGATTTGATGCTAAATCATGTGTTTCGCATGGATTTGATGCTAACTCGTTTTTTTCGCCTGCATTTGAAGCTATTTCATTTAAACCGCAGGTATTTGAAGGTAAATCATTTGTTTCGCATGGATTTGAATCTAAGCCTCCTACTTCGCTTTGAGTTGAAGTTAAATCATGTGTTTTCCTGGGATTTGAAGCTATCTCGTTTGATTCGGATGCAGTTGACTCTAAATCCCGGTTATCACAAGTTTTTGAAGCTAAACCACATGTTTCGCATGGATTTGAAGTTAAGCCTTCTACTTCATATTGATTTGATGCTAAATCATGTGTTCCGCATGGATTTGATGCTTACTATTTTTTTTCGCCTGCATTTGAAGCTATTTCATTTAAACTGCAGGTATTTGAAGGTAAATCATTTGTTTCGCATGGATTTGAAGCTAAGCCTTCTAGTTCGCATTGATTTGAAGTTAATATCATGTGTTTCTCTTGGATTTGACGCTATCTCGTTTGAATCGCATGCAGTTGACTCTAAATCGTGTTTATCACAAGTATTTGAAGCTAAACCATTTGTTTCGCATGGATTTGAAGCTAAGCCTTCTACTTCGCATTGATTTGAAGTTAAATCATGTGTTCCGCATGGATTTGATGCTAACTATTTTTTTTCGCCTGCATTTGAAGCTATTTCATTTAAACTGCAGGTATTTGAAGGTAAATCATTTGTTTCGCATGGATTTGAAGCTAAGCCTTCTAGTTCGCATTGATTTGAAGTTGAATCATGTGTTTTCCTGGGATTTGAAGCTAACTCGTTTGATTCGCATGAAGTTGAGTCTAAATCTCGTTTATCACAAGTATTTGAAGCTAAACCACATGTTTCGCTTGGATTTGAAGTTAAGCCTTCTACTTTATATTGATCTGATGCTAAATCATGCGTTCCGCATGGATTTGATGATAACTCTTTTTTTTCGCCTGCATTTGAAGCTATTTCATTTAAACTGCAGGTATTTGAAGGTAAATCATTTGTTTCGCATGGATTTGAAGCTAAGCCTTCTAGTTCGCATTGATTTGAAGTTAATATCATGTGTTTCTCTTGGATTTGACGCTATCTCGTTTGAATCGCATGCAGTTGACTCTAAATTGTGTTTATCACATGTATTTGAAGCTAAACCATTTGTTTCGCATGGATTTGATGCTAACTCGTTTTTTTCGCCTGCATTTGAAGCTATTTCATTTAAACCGCAGATATTTGAAGGTAAATAATTTGTTTCGCATGGATTTAAAGCTAAGCCTCCTACTTCGCTTTGATTTGAAGTTAAATCATGTGTTTCCCTGGTATTTGAAGCTAACTCGTTTGATTCGCATGCAGTTGAAGCTAAATCCCGTTTATCACAAGTATTTGAAGCTAAATCATTTGTTTCGCATGGATTTGAAGTTAAGCCTCCTACTTCATATTGATTTGATGCTAAATCATGAGTTTCGAATGGATTTGATGCTAACTCGTTTTTTTCGCCTGCATATTGAAGCTATTTCATTTAAACCGCAGGTATTTGAAGGTAAATCATTTGCTTCGCATGGATTTGAAGCTAAGCCTCCTACTTATCTTTGATTTAAAGTTAAATCATTTGTTTCCCTGGTATTTGAAGCTAACACGTTCGATTCGCATGCAGTTGAAGCTAAATACCGTTTATCACAAGTATTTGAAGCTAAACCACATGTTTCGCATGGATTTTAAGTTAAGCCTTCTACTTCGCATTGATTTGAAGCTAACTCATGTGTTTCCCATGAATTTGAAGCTAACTCGTTTGTTTCGCCTGCATTTGAAGGTATTTCATTTAAATCGCAGGTATTTGAAGGTAAATCATTTGTTTCGCATGGATTGAAGCTAAGCCTCCTACTTCGCTTTGATTTGAAGTTGAATCATGTGTTTTCCTGGGATTTGAAGCTAACTCGTTTGATTCGCATGCAGTTGACTCTAAATCCCGTTTATCACAAGTATTTGAAGCTAAACCACATGTTTCGCATGGATATGAAGTTAAGCCTTCTACTTTATATTGATTTGATGCTAAATCATGCGTTCCGCATGGATTTGATGATAACTCTTTTTTTTCGCCTGCATTTGAAGCTATTTCATTTAAACTGCAGGTATTTGAAGGTAAATCATTTGTTTCGCATGGATTTGTAGCTAAGCCTTCTAGTTCGCATTGATTTGAAGTTAATATCATGTGTTTCTCTTGGATTTGACGCTATCTCGTTTGAATCGCATGCAGTTGACTCTAAATTGTGTTTATCACATGTATTTGAAGCTAAACCATTTGTTTCGCTTGGATTTGAAGCTAAGCATTCTACTTCATATTGATTTGATGCTAAATCATGTGTTTCGCATGGATTTGTTTCTAACTCGTTTTTTTCGCCTGCATTTGAAGCTATTTCATTTAAACCGCAGGTATTTGAAGGTAAATCATTTGTTTCGCATGGATTTGAATCTAAGCCTCCTACTTCGCTTTGAGTTGAAGTTAAATCATGTGTTTTCCTGGGATTTGAAGCTAACTCGTTTGATTCGCATGCAGTTGACTCTAAATCCCGTTTATCACAAGTATTTGAAGCTAAAACCACATGTTTCGCATGGATTTGAAGTTAAGCCTCCTACTTCATATTGATTTGATGCTAAATCATGAGTTTCGAATGGATTTGATGCTAACTCGTTTTTTTCGCCTGCATTTGAAGCTATTTCATTTAAACCGCAGATATTTGAAGGTAAATCATTTGTTTCGCATGGATTTAAAGCTAAGCCTCCTACTTCGCTTTGATTTGAAGTTAAATCATGTGTTTCCCTGGTATTTGAAGCTAACTCGTTTGATTCGCATGCAGTTGAAGCTAAATCCCGTTTGTCACAAGTATTTGAAGCTAAATCATTTGTTTCGCATGGATTTGAAGCTAAGCCTTCTACTTCGCATTGATTTGAAGTTAAATCATGTGTTTCCCTGGGATTTGAATCTAACTCGTTTGATTCGCATGCAGTTGACTCTAAATCATGTTTATCACAAGTATTTGAAGCTAAACCATTTGTTTCGCATGGATTTGAAGCTAAGCCTTCTACTTCGCATTGATTTGAAGTTAAATCATGTGTTTCCCATGAATTTGAAGCTAACTCGTTTGTTTCGCCTGCATTTGAAGGTATTTCATTTAAACCGCAGGTATTTGAAGGTAAATCATTTGTTTCGCATGGATTTGGAGCTAAGCCTCCTACTTCGCTTTGATTTGAAGTTGTATCATGCGTTTTCCTGGGATTTGAAGCTAACTCGTTTGATTCGCATGCAGTTGACTCTAAATCGTGTTTATCACAAGTATTTGAAGCTAAACCATTTGTTTCGCATGGATTTGAATCTAAGCCTTCTACTTCGCATTGATTTGAAGTTAAATCATGTGTTTCCCATGACTTTGAAGCTAACTCGTTTGTTTCGCCTGCATTTGAAGGTATTTCATTTAAACCGCAGGTATTTGAAGGTAAATCATTTGTTTCGCATGGATTTGTAGCTAAGCCTTCTAGTTCGCATTGATTTGAAGTTAATATCATGTGTTTCTCTTGGATTTGACGCTATCTCGTTTGAATCGCATGCAGTTGACTCTAAATTGTGTTTATCACATGTATTTGAAGCTAAACCATTTGTTTCGCATGGATTTGATGCTAACTCGTTTTTTTCGCCTGCATTTGAAGCTATTTCATTTAAACCGCAGATATTTGAAGGTAAATCATTTGTTTCGCATGGATTTAAAGCTAAGCCTCCTACTTCGCTTTGATTTGAAGTTAAATCATGTGTTTCCCTGGTATTTGAAGCTAACTCGTTTGATTCGCATGCAGTTGAAGCTAAATCCCGTTTGTCACAAGTATTTGAAGCTAAATCATTTGTTTCGCATGGATTTGAAGCTAAGCCTCCTACTTCGCTTTGATTTGAAGTTGAATCATGTGTTTTCCTGGGATTTGAAGCTAACTCGTTTGATTCGCATGACGTTGACTCTAAATCTCGTTTATCACAAGTATTTGAAGCTAAACCACATGTTTCGCATGGATTTGAAGCTAAGCCTTCTACTTTATATTGATTTGATGCTAAATCATGCGTTCCGCATGGATTTGATGATAACTCTTTTTTTTCGCCTGCATTTGAAGCTATTTCATTTAAACTGCAGGTATTTGAAGGTAAATCATTTGTTTCGCATGGATTTGTAGCTAAGCCTTCTAGTTCGCATTGATTTGAAGTTAATATCATGTGTTTCTCTTGGATTTGACGCTATCTCGTTTGAATCGCATGCAGTTGACTCTAAATTGTGTTTATCACATGTATTTGAAGCTAAACCATTTGTTTCGCATGGATTTGAAGCTAAGCCTTCTACTTCATATTGATTTGATGCTAAATCATGTGTTTCGCATGGATTTGATGCTAACTCGTTTTTTTCGCCTGCATTTGAAGCTATTTCATTTAAACCGCAGGTATTTGAAGGTAAATCATTTGTTTCGCATGGATTTGAATCTAAGCCACCTACTTCGCTTTGAGTTGAAGTTAAATCATGTGTTTTCCTGGGATTTGAAGCTAACTCGTTTCATTCGGATGCAGTTGACTCTAAATCCCGTTTATCACAAGTTTTGAAGCTAAACCACATGTTTCGCATGGATTTGAAGTTAGGCCTTCTACTTCATATTGATTTGATGCTAAATCATGTGTTCCGCATGGATTTGATGCTAACTATTTTTTTTCGCCTGCATTTGAAGCTATTTCATTTAAACTGCAGGTATTTGAAGGTAAATCATTTGTTTCGCATGGATTTGAAGCTAAGCCTTCTAGCTCGCATTGATTTGAAGTTGAATCAGGTGTTTTCCTGGGATTTGAAGCTAACTCGTTTGATTCGCATGAAGTTGAGTCTAAATCTCGTTTATCACAAGTATTTGAAGCTAAACCACATGTTTCGCATGGATTTGAAGTTAAGCCTTCTACTTTATATTGATCTGATGCTAAATCATGCGTTCCGCATGGATTTGATGATAACTATTTTTTTTCGCCTGCATTTGAAGCTATTTCATTTAAACTGCAGGTATTTGAAGGTAAATCATTTGTTTCGCATGGATTTGAAGCTAAGCCTTCTAGTTCGCATTGATTTGAAGTTAATATCATGTGTTTCTCTTGGATTTGACGCTATCTCGTTTGAATCGCATGCAGTTGACACTAAATTGTGTTTATCACATGTATTTGAAGCTAAACCATTTGTTTCGCATGGATTTGATGCTAACTCGTTTTTTTCGCCTGCATTTGAAGCTATTTCATTTAATCCGCAGATATTTGAAGGTAAATCATTTGTTTCGCATGGATTTAAAGCTAAGCCTCCTATTTCGCTTTGATTTGAAGTTAAATCATGTGTTTCCCTGGTATTTGAAGCTAACTCGTTTGATTCGCATGCAGTTGAAGCTAAATCCCGTTTGTCACAAGTATATGAAGCTAAATCATTTGTTTCGCATGGATTTGAAGCTAAGCCTTCTACTTCGCATTGATTTCAAGTTAAATCATGTGTTTCCCTGGGATTTGAATCTAACTCGTTTGATTCGCATGCAGTTGACTCTAAATCGTGTTTATCACAAGTATTTGAAGCTAAACCATTTGTTTCGCCTGGATTTGAAGCTAAGCCTTCTACTTCGCATTGATTTGAAGTTAAATCATGTGTTTCCCATGAATTTGAAGCTAACTCGTTTGTTTCGCCTGCATTTGAAGGTATTTCATTTAAACCGCAGGTATTTGAAGATAAATCATTTGTTTCGCATGGATTTGGAGCTAAGCCTCCTACTTCGCTTTGATTTGAAGTTGAATCATGTGTTTTCCTGGGATTTGAAGCTAACTCGTTTGATTCGCATGTAGTTGAAGCTAAATCCCGTTTATCACAAGTATTTGAAGCTAAATCATTTGTTTCGCATGGATTTGAAGTTAAGCCTCCTACTTCATATTGATTTGATGCTAAATCATGTGTTTCGCATGGATTTGATGCTAACTCGTTTTTTTCGCCTGCATTTGAAGCTATTTCATTTAAACCGCAGGTATTTGAAGGTAAATCATTTGTTTCGCATGGATTTGAATCTAAGCCTCCTACTTCGCTTTGAGTTGAAGTTAAATCATGTGTTTTCCTGGGATTTGAAGCTAACTCGTTTCATTCGGATGCAGTTGACTCTAAATCCCGGTTATCACAAGTTTTTGAAGCTAAACCACATGTTTCGCATGGATTTGAAGTTAAGCCTTCTACTTCATATTGATTTGATGCTAAATCATGTGTTCCGCATGGATTTGATGCTTACTATTTTTTTTCGCCTGCATTTGAAGCTATTTCATTTAAACTGCAGGTATTTGAAGGTAAATCATTTGTTTCGCATGGATTTGATGCTAAGCCTTCTAGTTCGCATTGATTTGAAGTTAATATCATGTGTTTCTCTTGGATTTGACGCTATCTCGTTTGAATCGCATGCAGTTGACTCTAAATCGTGTTTATCACAAGTATTTGAAGCTAAACCATTTGTTTCGCATGGATTTGAAGCTAAGCCTTCTACTTCGCATTGATTTGAAGTTAAATCATGTGTTTCCCATGAATTTGAAGCTAACTCGTTTGTTTCGCCTGCATTTGAAGGTATTTCATTTAAACCGCAGGTATTTGAAGGTAAATCATTTGTTTCGCATGGATTTGAAGCTAAGCCTCCTACTTCGCTTTGATTTGAAGTTGAATCATGTGTTTTCCTGGGATTTGAAGCTAACTCGTTTGATTCGCATGAAGTTGACCCTAAATCTCGTTTATCACAAGTATTTGAAGCTAAACCACATGTTTCGCATGGATTTGAAGCTAAGCCTTCTACTTCGCATTGATTTGAAGTTAAATCATGTGTTTCCCTGGGATTTGAATCTAACTCGTTTGATTCGCATGCAGTTGACTCTAAATCTCGTTTATCACAAGTATTTGAAGCTAAACCACATGTTTCGCATGGATTTGAAGTTAAGCCTTCTACTTTATATTGATTTGATGCTAAATCATGCGTTCCGCATGGATTTGATGATAACTCTTTTTTTTCGCCTGCATTTGAAGGTATTTCATTTAAACCGCAGGTATTTGAAGGTAAATCATTTGTTTCGCATGGATTTGAAGCTAAGCCTTCTAGTTCGCATTGATTTGAAGTTAATATCATGTGTTTCTCTTGGATTTGACGCTATCTCGTTTGAATCGCATGCAGTTGACTCTAAATTGTGTTTATCACATGTATTTGAAGCTAAACCATTTGTTTCGCATGGATTTGATGCTAACTCGTTTTTTTCGCCTGCATTTGAAGCTATTTCATTTAATCCGCAGATATTTGAAGGTAAATCATTCGTTTCGCATGGATTTAAAGCTAAGCCACCTACTTCGCTTTGATTTGAAGTTAAATCATGTGTTTTCCTGGGATTTGAAGCTAACTCGTTTGATTCGCATGCAGTTGACTCTAAATCCCGTTTATCACAAGTATTTGAAGCTAAACCACATGTTTCGCATGGATTTGAAGTTAAGCCTCCTACTTCATATTGATTTGATGCTAAATCATGAGTTTCGAATGGATTTGATGCTAACTCGTTTTTTCGCCTGCATTTGAAGCTATTTCATTTAAACCGCAGATATTTGAAGGTAAATCATTTGTTTCGCATGGATTTAAAGCTAAGCCTCCTACTTCGCTTTGATTTGAAGTTAAATCATGTGTTTCCCTGGTATTTGAAGCTAACTCGTTTGATTCGCATGCAGTTGAAGCTAAATCCCGTTTGTCACAAGTATTTGAAGCTAAATCATTTGTTTCGCATGGATTTGAAGCTAAGCCTTCTACTTCGCATTGATTTGAAGTTAAATCATGTGTTTCTCTGGGATTTGAATCTAACTCGTTTGATTCGCATGCAGTTGACTCTAAATCGTGTTTATCACAAGTATTTGAAGCTAAACCATTTGTTTCGCCTGGATTTGAAGCTAAGCCTTCTACTTCGCATTGATTTGAAGTTAAATCATGTGTTTCCCATGAATTTGAAGCTAACTCGTTTGTTTCGCCTGCATTTGAAGGTATTTCATTTAAACCGCAGGTATTTGAAGGTAAATCATTTGTTTCGCATGGATTTGGAGCTAAGCCTCCTACTTCGCTTTGATTTGAAGTTGAATCATGTGTTTTCCTGGGATTTGAAGCTAACTCGTTTGATTCGCATGCAGTTGAAGCTAAATCCCGTTTATCACAAGTATTTGAAGCCAAATCATTTGTTTCGCATGGATTTGAAGTTAAGCCTCCTACTTCATATTGATTTGATGCTAAATCATGAGTTTCGAATGGATTTGATGCTAACTCGTTTTTTTCGCCTGCATATTGAAGCTATTTCATTTAAACCGCAGGTATTTGAAGGTAAATCATTTGCTTCGCATGGATTTGAAGCTAAGCCTCCTACTTATCCTTGATTTAAAGTTAAATCATTTGTTTCCCTGGTATTTGAAGCTAACTCGTTTGATTCGCATGCAGTTGAAGCTAAATACCGTTTATCACAAGTATTTGAAGCTAAACCACACGTTTCGCATGGACTTGAAGTTAAGCCTTCTACTTCATATTGATTTGATGCTAAATCATGTGTTTCGCATGGATTTGATGCTAACTCGTTTTTTTCGCCTGCATTTGAAGCTATTTCATTTAAACCGCAGGTATTTGAAGGTAAATCATTTCTTTCGCATGGATTTGAATCTAAGCCTCCTACTTCGCTTTGAGTTGAAGTTAAATCATGTGTTTTCCTGGGATTTGAAGCTAACTCGTTTCATTCGGGTGCAGTTGACTCTAAATCCCGGTTATCACAAGTTTTTGAAGCTAAACCACATGTTTCGCATGGATTTGAAGTTAAGCCTTCTACTTCATATTGATTTGATGCTAAATCATGTGTTCCGCATGGATTTGATGCTTACTATTTTTTTTCGCCTGCATTTGAAGCTATTTCATTTAAACTGCAGGTATTTGAAGGTAAATCATTTGTTTCGCATGGATTTGAAGCTAAGCCTTCTAGTTCGCATTGATTTGAAGTTAATATCATGTGTTTCTCTTGGATTTGACGCTATCTCGTTTGAATCGCATGCAGTTGACTCTAAATCGTGTTTATCACAAGTATTTGAAGCTAAACCATTTGTTTCGCATGGATTTGAAGCTAAGCCTTCTACTTCGCATTGATTTGAAGTTAAATCATGTGTTTCCCATGAATTTGAAGCTAACTCGTTTGTTTCGCCTGCATTTGAAGGTATTTCATTTAAACCGCAGGTATTTGAAGGTAAATCATTTGTTTCGCATGGATTTGAAGCTAAGCCTCCTACTTCGCTTTGATTTGAAGTTGAATCATGTGTTTCCCTGGGATTTGAATCTAACTCGTTTGATTCGCATGCAGTTTGATTCTAAATCGTGTTTATCACAAGTATTTGAAGCTAAACCATTTGTTTCGCATGGATTTGAAGCTAAGCCTTCTACTTCGCATTGATTTGAAGTTAAATCATGTGTTTCCCATGACTTTGAAGCTAACTCGTTTGTTTCGCCTGCATTTGAAGGTATTTCATTTAAACCGCAGGTATTTGAAGGTAAATCATTTGTTTCGCATGGATTTGGAGCTAAGCCTCCTACTTCGCTTTGATTTGAAGTTGAATCATGTGTTTTCCTGGGATTTGAAGCTAACTCGTTTGATTCGCATGAAGTTGACTCTAAATCTCGTTTATCACAAGTATTTGAAGCTAAACCACATGTTTCGCATGGATTTGAAGTTAAGCCTTCTACTTTATATTGATTTGATGCTAAATCATGTGTTCCGCATGGATTTGATGCTTACTATTTTTTTTCGCCTGCATTTGAAGCTATTTCATTTAAACTGCAGGTATTTGAAGGTAAATCATTTGTTTCGCATGGATTTGTAGCTAAGCCTTCTAGTTCGCATTGATTTGAAGTTAATATCATGTGTTTCTCTTGGATTTGACGCTATCTCGTTTGAATCGCATGCAGTTGACTCTAAATTGTGTTTATCACATGTATTTTAAGCTAAACCATTTGTTTCGCATGGATTTGAAGCTAAGCCTTCTACTTCGCATTGATTTGAAGTTAAATCATGTGTTTCCCTGGGATTTGAATCTAACTCGTTTGATTCGCATGCAGTTGACTCTAAATCTCGTTTATCACAAGTATTTGAAGCTAAACCACATGTTTCGCATGGATTTGAAGTTAAGCCTTCTACTTTATATTGATTTGATGCTAAATCATGTGTTTCGCATGGATTTGATGCTAACTCGTTTTTTTCGCCTGCATTTGAAGCTATTTCATTTAAACCGCAGGTATTTGAAGGTAAATCATTTGTTTCGCATGGATTTGAATCTAAGCCACCTACTTCGCTTTGAGTTGAAGTTAAATCATGTGTTTTCCTGGGATTTGAAGCTAACTCGTTTCATTCGGATGCAGTTGACTCTAAATCCCGTTTATCACAAGTTTTTGAAGCTAAACCACATGTTTCGCATGGATTTGAAGTTAAGCCTTCTACTTTATATTGATTTGATGCTAAATCATGCGTTCCGCATGGATTTGATGATAACTGTTTTTTTTCGCCTGCATTTGAAGCTATTTCATTTAAACTGCAGGTATTTGAAGGTAAATCATTTGTTTCGCATGGATTTGTAGCTAAGCCTTCTAGTTCGCATTGATTTGAAGTTAATATCATGTGTTTCTCTTGGATTTGACGCTAACTCGTTTCATTCGGATGCAGTTGACTCTAAATCCCGTTTATCACATGTATTTGAAGCTAAACCATTTGTTTCGCATGGATTTGAAGTTAGGCCTTCTACTTCATATTGATTTGATGCTAAATCATGTGTTCCGCATGGATTTGATGCTAACTATTTTTTTTCGCCTGCATTTGAAGCTATTTCATTTAAACTGCAGGTATTTGAAGGTAAATCATTTGTTTCGCATGGATTTGAAGCTAAGCCTTCTAGTTCGCATTGATTTGAAGTTGAATCATGTGTTTTCCTGGGATTTGAAGCTAACTCGTTTGATTCGCATGAAGTTGAGTCTAAATCTCGTTTATCACAAGTATTTGAAGCTAAACCACATGTTTCGCATGGATTTGAAGTTAAGCCTTCTACTTTATATTGATCTGATGCTAAATCATGCGTTACGCATGGATTTGATGATAACTCTTTTTTTTCGCCTGCATTTGAAGCTATTTCATTTAAACTGCAGGTATTTGAAGGTAAATCATTTGTTTCGCATGGATTTGAAGCTAAGCCTTCTAGTTCGCATTGATTTGAAGTTAATATCATGTGTTTCTCTTGGATTTGACGCTATCTCGTTTGAATCGCATGCAGTTGACTCTAAATTGTGTTTATCACATGTATTTGAAGCTAAACCATTTGTTTCGCATGGATTTGATGCTAACTCGTTTTTTTCGCCTGCATTTGAAGCTATTTCATTTAATCCGCAGATATTTGAAGGTAAATCATTCGTTTCGCATGGATTTAAAGCTAAGCCACCTACTTCGCTTTGATTTGAAGTTGAATCATGTGTTTTCCTGGGATTTGAAGCTAACTCGTTTGATTCGCATGCAGTTGAAGCTAAATCCCGTTTATCACAAGTATTTGAAGCTAAATCATTTGTTTCGCATGGATTTGAAGTTAAGCCTCCTACTTCATATTGATTTGATGCTAAATCATGTGTTTCGCATGGATTTGATGCTAACTCGTTTTTTTCGCCTGCATTTGAAGCTATTTCATTTAAACCGCAGGGATTTGAAGGTAAATCATTTGTTTCGCATGGATTTGAATCTAAGCCTCCTACTTCGCTTTGAGTTGAAGTTAAATCATGTGTTTTCCTGGGATTTGAAGCTAACTCGTTTCATTCGGATGCAGTTGACTCTAAATCCCGGTTATCACAAGTTTTTGAAGCAAAACCACATGTTTCGCATGGATTTGAAGTTAAGCCTTCTACTTCATATTGATTTGATGCTAAATCATGTGTTCCGCATGGATTTGATGCTTACTATTTTTTTTCGCCTGCATTTGAAGCTATTTCATTTAAACTGCAGGTATTTGAAGGTAAATCATTTGTTTCGCATGGATTTGATGCTAAGCCTTCTAGTTCGCATTGATTTGAAGTTAATATCATGTGTTTCTTTTGGATTTGACGCTATCTCGTTTGAATCGCATGCAGTTGACTCTAAATCGTGTTTATCACAAGTATTTGAAGCTAAACCATTTGTTTCGCATGGATTTGAAGCTAAGCCTTCTACTTCGCATTGATTTGAAGTTAAATCATGTGTTTCCCATGAATTTGAAGCTAACTCGTTTGTTTCGCCTGCATTTGAAGGTATTTCATTTAAACCGCATTTATTTGAAGGTAAATCATTTGTTTCCCATGGATTTGAAGCTAAGCCTCCTACTTCGCTTTGATTTGAAGTTGAATCATGTGTTTTCCTGGGATTTGAAGCTAACTCGTTTGATTCGCATGAAGTTGACTCTAAATCTCGTTTATCACAAGTATTTGAAGCTAAACCACATGTTTCGCATGGATTTGAAGCTAAGCCTTCTACTTCGCATTGATTTGAAGTTAAATCATGTGTTTCCCTGGGATTTGAATCTAACTCGTTTGATTCGCATGCAGTTGACTCTAAATCTCGTTTATCACAAGTATTTGAAGCTAAACCACATGTTTCGCATGGATTTGAAGTTAAGCCTTCTACTTTATATTGATTTGATGCTAAATCATGCGTTCCGCATGGATTTGATGATAACTGTTTTTTTTCGCCTGCATTTGAAGCTATTTCATTTAAACTGCAGGTATTTGAAGGTAAATCATTTGTTTCGCATGGATTTGTAGCTAAGCCTTCTAGTTCGCATTGATTTGAAGTTAATATCATGTGTTTCTCTTGGATTTGACGCTATCTCGTTTGAATCGCATGCAGTTGACTCTAAATTGTGTTTATCACATGTATTTGAAGCTAAACCATTTGTTTCGCATGGATTTGAAGCTAAGCCTTCTACTTCATATTGATTTGATGCTAAATCATGTGTTTCGCATGGATTTGATGCTAACTCGTTTTTTTCGCCTGCATTTGAAGCTATTTCATTTAAACCGCAGGTATTTGAAGGTAAATCATTTGTTTCGCATGGATTTGAATCTAAGCCACCTACTTCGCTTTGAGTTGAAGTTAAATCATGTGTTTTCCTGGGATTTGAAGCTAACTCGTTTCATTCGGATGCAGTTGACTCTAAATCCCGTTTATCACAAGTTTTTGAAGCTAAACCACATGTTTCGCATGGATTTGAAGTTAGGCCTTCTACTTCATATTGATTTGATGCTAAATCATGTGTTCCGCATGGATTTGATGCTAACTATTTTTTTTCGCCTGCATTTGAAGCTATTTCATTTAAACTGCAGGTATTTGAAGGTAAATCATTTGTTTCGCATGGATTTGAAGCTAAGCCTTCTAGTTCGCATTGATTTGAAGTTGAATCATGTGTTTTCCTGGGATTTGAAGCTAACTCGTTTGATTCGCATGAAGTTGAGTCTAAATCTCGTTTATCACAAGTATTTGAAGCTAAACCACATGTTTCGCATGGATTTGAAGTTAAGCCTTCTACTTTATATTGATCTGATGCTAAATCATGCGTTCCGCATGGATTTGATGATAACTCTTTTTTTTCGCCTGCATTTGAAGCTATTTCATTTAAACTGCAGGTATTTGAAGGTAAATCATTTGTTTCGCATGGATTTGAAGCTAAGCCTTCTAGTTCGCATTGATTTGAAGTTAATATCATGTGTTTCTCTTGGATTTGACGCTATCTCGTTTGAATCGCATGCAGTTGACTCTAAATTGTGTTTATCACATGTATTTGAAGCTAAACCATTTGTTTCGCATGGATTTGAAGCTAAGCCTTCTACTTCATATTGATTTGATGCTAAATCATGTGTTTCGCATGGATTTGATGCTAACTCGTTTTTTTCGCCTGCATTTGAAGCTATTTCATTTAAACCGCAGGTATTTGAAGGTAAATCATTTGTTTCGCATGGATTTGAATCTAAGCCACCTACTTCGCTTTGAGTTGAAGTTAAATCATGTGTTTTCCTGGGATTTGAAGCTAACTCGTTTCATTCGGATGCAGTTGACTCTAAATCCCGTTTATCACAAGTTTTTGAAGCTAAACCACATGTTTCGCATGGATTTGAAGTTAGGCCTTCTACTTCATATTGATTTGATGCTAAATCATGTGTTCCGCATGGATTTGATGCTAACTATTTTTTTTCGCCTGCATTTGAAGCTATTTCATTTAAACTGCAGGTATTTGAAGGTAAATCATTTGTTTCGCATGGATTTGAAGCTAAGCCTTCTAGTTCGCATTGATTTGAAGTTGAATCATGTGTTTTCCTGGGATTTGAAGCTAACTCGTTTGATTCGCATGAAGTTGAGTCTAAATCTCGTTTATCACAAGTATTTGAAGCTAAACCACATGTTTCGCATGGATTTGAAGTTAAGCCTTCTACTTTATATTGATCTGATGCTAAATCATGCGTTCCGCATGGATTTGATGATAACTCTTTTTTTTCGCCTGCATTTGAAGCTATTTCATTTAAACTGCAGGTATTTGAAGGTAAATCATTTGTTTCGCATGGATTTGAAGCTAAGCCTTCTAGTTCGCATTGATTTGAAGTTAATATCATGTGTTTCTCTTGGATTTGACGCTATCTCGTTTGAATCGCATGCAGTTGACTCTAAATTGTGTTTATCACATGTATTTGAAGCTAAACCATTTGTTTCGCATGGATTTGAAGCTAAGCCTTCTACTTCATATTGATTTGATGCTAAATCATGTGTTTCGCATGGATTTGATGCTAACTCGTTTTTTTCGCCTGCATTTGAAGCTATTTCATTTAAACCGCAGGTATTTGAAGGTAAATCATTTGTTTCGCATGGATTTGAATCTAAGCCACCTACTTCGCTTTGAGTTGAAGTTAAATCATGTGTTTTCCTGGGATTTGAAGCTAACTCGTTTCATTCGGATGCAGTTGACTCTAAATCCCGTTTATCACAAGTTTTTGAAGCTAAACCACATGTTTCGCATGGATTTGAAGTTAGGCCTTCTACTTCATATTGATTTGATGCTAAATCATGTGTTCCGCATGGATTTGATGCTAACTATTTTTTTTCGCCTGCATTTGAAGCTATTTCATTTAAACTGCAGGTATTTGAAGGTAAATCATTTGTTTCGCATGGATTTGAAGCTAAGCCTTCTAGTTCGCATTGATTTGAAGTTGAATCATGTGTTTTCCTGGGATTTGAAGCTAACTCGTTTGATTCGCATGAAGTTGAGTCTAAATCTCGTTTATCACAAGTATTTGAAGCTAAACCACATGTTTCGCATGGATTTGAAGTTAAGCCTTCTACTTTATATTGATCTGATGCTAAATCATGCGTTCCGCATGGATTTGATGATAACTCTTTTTTTTCGCCTGCATTTGAAGCTATTTCATTTAAACTGCAGGTATTTGAAGGTAAATCATTTGTTTCGCATGGATTTGGAGCTAAGCCTCCTACTTCGCTTTGATTTGAAGTTGAATCATGTGTTTTCCTGGGATTTGAAGCTAACTCGTTTGATTCGCATGAAGTTGAGTCTAAATCTCGTTTATCACAAGTATTTGAAGCTAAACCACATGTTTCGCATGGATTTGAAGTTAAGCCTTCTACTTTATATTGATCTGATGCTAAATCATGCGTTCCGCATGGATTTGATGATAACTCTTTTTTTTCGCCTGCATTTGAAGCTATTTCATTTAAACTGCAGGTATTTGAAGGTAAATCATTTGTTTCGCATGGATTTGAAGCTAAGCCTTCTAGTTCGCATTGATTTGAAGTTAATATCATGTGTTTCTCTTGGATTTGACGCTATCTCGTTTGAATCGCATGCAGTTGACACTAAATTGTGTTTATCACATGTATTTGAAGCTAAACCATTTGTTTCGCATGGATTTGATGCTAACTCGTTTTTTTCGCCTGCATTTGAAGCTATTTCATTTAATCCGCAGATATTTGAAGGTAAATCATTCGTTTCGCATGGATTTAAAGCTAAGCCACCTACTTCGCTTTGATTTGAAGTTAAATCATGTGTTTTCCTGGGATTTGAAGCTAACTCGTTTGATTCGCATGCAGTTGACTCTAAATCCCGTTTATCACAAGTATTTGAAGCTAAACCACATGTTTCGCATGGATTTGAAGTTAAGCCTCCTACTTCATATTGATTTGATGCTAAATCATGAGTTTCGAATGGATTTGATGCTAACTCGTTTTTTTCGCCTGCATTTGAATCTATTTCATTTAAACCGCAGATATTTGAAGGTAAATCATGTGTTTCGCATGGATTTAAAGCTAAGCCTCCTACTTCGCTTTGATTTGAAGTTAAATCATGTGTTTCCCTGGTATTTGAAGCTAACTCGTTTGATTCGCATGCAGTTGAAGCTAAATCCCGTTTGTCACAAGTATTTGAAGCTAAATCATTTGTTTCGCATGGATTTGAAGCTAAGCCTTCTACTTCGCATTGATTTGAAGTTAAATCATGTGTTTCCCATGAATTTGAAGCTAACTCGTTTGTTTCGCCTGCATTTGAAGGTATTTCATTTAAACCGCAGGTATTTGAAGGTAAATCATTTGTTTCGCATGGATTTGAAGCTAAGCCTCCTACTTCGCTTTGATTTGAAGTTGAATCATGTGTTTTCCTGGGATTTGAAGCTAACTCGATTGAATCGCATGAAGTTGACTCTAAATCTCGTTTATCACAAGTATTTGAAGCTAAACCACATGTTTCGCATGGATTTGAAGCTAAGCCTTCTACTTCGCATTGATTTGAAGTTAAATCATGTGTTTCCCTGGGATTTGAATCTAACTCGTTTGATTCGCATGCAGTTGACTCTAAATCGTGTTTATCACAAGTATTTGAAGCTAAACCATTTGTTTCGCATGGATTTGAAGCTAAGCCTTCTACTTCGCATTGATTTCAAGTTAAATCATGTGTTTCCCATGACTTTGAAGCTAACTCGTTTGTTTCGCCTGCATTTGAAGGTATTTCATTTAAACCGCAGGTATTTGAAGGTAAATCATTTGTTTCGCATGGATTTGGAGCTAAGCCTCCTACTTCGCTTTGATTTGAAGTTGAATCATGTGTTTTCCTGGGATTTGAAGCTAACTCGTTTGATTCGCATGAAGTTGACTCTAAATCTCGTTTATCACAAGCATTTGAAGCTAAACCACATGTTTCGCATGGATTTGAAGTTAAGCCTTCTACTTTATATTGATTTGATGCTAAATCATGCGTTCCGCATGGATTTGATGATAACTCTTTTTTTCGCCTGCATTTGAAGCTATTTCATTTAAACTGCAGGTATTTGAAGGTAAATCATTTGTTTCGCATGGATTTGTAGCTAAGCCTTCTAGTTCGCATTGATTTGAAGTTAATATCATGTGTTTCTCTTGGATTTGACGCTATCTCGTTTGAATCGCATGCAGTTGACTCTAAATTGTGTTTATCACATGTATTTGAAGCTAAACCATTTGTTTCGCATGGATTTGATGCTAACTCGTTTTTTTCGCCTGCATTTGAAGCTATTTCATTTAATCCGCAGATATTTGAAGGTAAATCATTCGTTTCGCATGGATTTAAAGCTAAGCCACCTACTTCGCTTTGATTTGAAGTTAAATCATGTGTTTTCCTGGGATTTGAAGCTAACTCGTTTGATTCGCATGCAGTTGACTCTAAATCCCGTTTATCACAAGTATTTGAAGCTAAACCACATGTTTCGCATGGATTTGAAGTTAAGCCTCCTACTTCATATTGATTTGATGCTAAATCATGAGTTTCGAATGGATTTGATGCTAACTCGTTTTTTTCGCCTGCATTTGAAGCTATTTCATTTAAACCGCAGATATTTGAAGGTAAATCATTTGTTTCGCATGGATTTAAAGCTAAGCCTCCTACTTCGCTTTGATTTGAAGTTAAATCATGTGTTTCCCTGGTATTTGAAGCTAACTCGTTTGATTCGCATGCAGTTGAAGCTAAATCCCGTTTGTCACAAGTATTTGAAGCTAAATCATTTGTTTCGCATGGATTTGAAGCTAAGCCTTCTACTTCGCATTGATTTGAAGTTAAATCATGTGTTTCCCTGGGATTTGAATCTAACTCGTTTGATTCGCATGCAGTTGACTCTAAATCGTGTTTATCACAAGTATTTGAAGCTAAACCATTTGTTTCGCCTGGATTTGAAGCTAAGCCTTCTACTTCGCATTGATTTGAAGTTAAATCATGTGTTTCCCATGAATTTGAAGCTAACTCGTTTGTTTCGCCTGCATTTGAAGGTATTTCATTTAAACCGCAGGTATTTGAAGGTAAATCATTTGTTTCGCATGGATTTGAAGCTAAGCCTCCTACTTCGCTTTGATTTGAAGTTGAATCATGTGTTTTCCTGGGATTTGAAGCTAACTCGATTGAATCGCATGAAGTTGACTCTAAATCTCGTTTATCACAAGTATTTGAAGCTAAACCATTTGTTTCGCATGGATTTGAAGCTAAGCCTTCTACTTCGCATTGATTTGAAGTTAAATCATGTGTTTCCCATGACTTTGAAGCTAACTCGTTTGTTTCGCCTGCATTTGAAGGTATTTCATTTAAACCGCAGGTATTTGAAGGTAAATCATTTGTTTCGCATGGATTTGGAGCTAAGCCTCCTACTTCGCTTTGATTTGAAGTTGAATCATGTGTTTTCCTGGGATTTGAAGCTAACTCGTTTGATTCGCATGAAGTTGACTCTAAATCTCGTTTATCACAAGTATTTGAAGCTAAACCACATGTTTCGCATGGATTTGAAGTTAAGCCTTCTACTTTATATTGATTTGATGCTAAATCATGCGATCCGCATGGATTTGATGATAACTCTTTTTTTCGCCTGCATTTGAAGCTATTTCATTTAAACTGCAGGTATTTGAAGGTAAATCATTTGTTTCGCATGGATTTGTAGCTAAGCCTTCTAGTTCGCATTGATTTGAAGTTAATATCATGTGTTTCTCTTGGATTTGACGCTATCTCGTTTGAATCGCATGCAGTTGACTCTAAATTGTGTTTATCACATGTATTTGAAGCTAAAACATTTGTTTCGCATGGATTTGAAACTAAGCCTTCTACTTCGCAATGATTTGAAGTTAAATCATGTGTTTCCCTGGGATTTGAATCTAACTCGTTCGATTCGCATGCAGTTGACTCTAAATCGTGTTTATCACAAGTATTTGAAGCTAAACCATTTGTTTCGCATGGATTTGAAGCTAAGCCTTCTACTTCGCATTGATTTGAAGTTAAATCATGTGTTTCCCATGACTTTGAAGCTAACTCGTTTGTTTCGCCTGCATTTGAAGGTATTTCATTTAAACCGCAGGTATTTGAAGGTAAATCATTTGTTTCGCATGGATTTGTAGCTAAGCCTTCTAGTTCGCATTGATTTGAAGTTAATATCATGTGTTTCTCTTGGATTTGACGCTATCTCGTTTGAATCGCATGCAGTTGACTCTAAATTGTGTTTATCACATGTATTTGAAGCTAAACCATTTGTTTCGCATGGATTTGAAGCTAAGCCTGCTACTTCGCATTGATTTGAAGTTAAATCATGTTTTTCCCTGGGATTTGAATCTAACTCGTTTGATTCGCATGCAGTTGACTCTAAATCGTGTTTATCACAAGTATTTGAAGCTAAACCACATGTTTCGCATGGATTTGAAGTTAAGCCTTCTACTTTATATTGATTTGATGCTAAATCATGCGTTCCGCATGGATTTGATGATAACTCTTTTTTTTCGCCTGCATTTGAAGCTATTTCATTTAAACTGCAGGTATTTGAAGGTAAATCATTTGTTTCGCATGGATTTGTAGCTAAGCCTTCTAGTTCGCATTGATTTGTAGTTAATATCATGTGTTTCTCTTGGATTTGACGCTATCTCGTTTGAATCGCATGCAGTTGACTCTAAATTGTGTTTATCACAAGTATTTGAAGCTAAACCATTTGTTTCGCATGGATTTGAAGCTAAGCCTTCTACTTCGCATTGATTTGAAGTTAAATCATGTTTTTCCCTGGGATTTGAATCTAACTCGTTTGATTCGCATGCAGTTGACTCTAAATCGTGTTTATCACAAGTATTTGAAGCTAAACCACATGTTTCGCATGGATTTGAAGTTAAGCCTTCTACTTTATATTGATTTGATGCTAAATCATGCGTTCCGCATGGATTTGATGATAACTCTTTTTTTTCGCCTGCATTTGAAGCTATTTCATTTAAACTGCAGGTATTTGAAGGTAAATCATTTGTTTCGCATGGATTTGTAGCTAAGCCTTCTAGTTCGCATTGATTTGAAGTTAATATCATGTGTTTCTCTTGGATTTGACGCTATCTCGTTCGATTCGCATGCAGTTGACTCTAAATCGTGTTTATCACAAGTATTTGAAGCTAAACCATTTGTTTCGCATGGATTTGAAGCTAAGCCTTCTACTTCGCATTGATTTGAAGTTAAATCATGTGTTTCCCATGACTTTGAAGCTAACTCGTTTGTTTCGCCTGCATTTGAAGGTATTTCATTTAAACCGCAGGTATTTGAAGGTAAATCATTTGTTTCGCATGGATTTGTAGCTAAGCCTTCTAGTTCGCATTGATTTGAAGTTAATATCATGTGTTTCTCTTGGATTTGACGCTATCTCGTTTGAATCGCATGCAGTTGACTCTAAATTGTGTTTATCACATGTATTTGAAGCTAAACCATTTGTTTCGCATGGATTTGAAGCTAAGCCTTCTACTTCGCATTGATTTGAAGTTAAATCATGTTTTTCCCTGGGATTTGAATCTAACTCGTTTGATTCGCATGCAGTTGACTCTAAATCGTGTTTATCACAAGTATTTGAAGCTAAACCACATGTTTCGCATGGATTTGAAGTTAAGCCTTCTACTTTATATTGATTTGATGCTAAATCATGCGTTCCGCATGGATTTGATGATAACTCTTTTTTTTCGCCTGCATTTGAAGCTATTTCATTTAAACTGCAGGTATTTGAAGGTAAATCATTTGTTTCGCATGGATTTGTAGCTAAGCCTTCTAGTTCGCATTGATTTGTAGTTAATATCATGTGTTTCTCTTGGATTTGACGCTATCTCGTTTGAATCGCATGCAGTTGACTCTAAATTGTGTTTATCACAAGTATTTGAAGCTAAACCATTTGTTTCGCATGGATTTGAAGCTAAGCCTTCTACTTCGCATTGATTTGAAGTTAAATCATGTTTTTCCCTGGGATTTGAATCTAACTCGTTTGATTCGCATGCAGTTGACTCTAAATCGTGTTTATCACAAGTATTTGAAGCTAAACCACATGTTTCGCATGGATTTGAAGTTAAGCCTTCTACTTTATATTGATTTGATGCTAAATCATGCGTTCCGCATGGATTTGATGATAACTCTTTTTTTTCGCCTGCATTTGAAGCTATTTCATTTAAACTGCAGGTATTTGAAGGTAAATCATTTGTTTCGCATGGATTTGTAGCTAAGCCTTCTAGTTCGCATTGATTTGAAGTTAATATCATGTGTTTCTCTTGGATTTGACGCTATCTCGTTTGAATCGCATGCAGTTGACTCTAAAGTGTGTTTATCACATGTATTTGAAGCTAAACCATTTGTTTCGCATGGATTTGAAGCTAAGCCTTCTACTTCATATTGATTTGATGCTAAATCATGTGTTTCGCATGGATTTGATGCTAACTATTTTTTTCGCCTGCATTTGAAGCTATTTCATTTAAACTGCAGGTATTTGAAGGTAAATCATTTGTTTCGCATGGATTTGAAGCTAAGCCTTCTAGTTCGCATTGATTTGAAGTTGAATCATGTGTTTTCCTGGGATTTGAAGCTAACTCGTTTGATTCGCATGAAGTTGAGTCTAAATCTCGTTTATCACAAGTATTTGAAGCTAAACCACATGTTTCGCATGGATTTGAAGTTAAGCCTTCTACTTTATATTGATCTGATGCTAAATCATGCGTTCCGCATGGATTTGATGATAACTCTTTTTTTTCGCCTGCATTTGAAGCTATTTCATTTAAAGTGCAGGTATTTGAAGGTAAATCATTTGTTTCGCATGGATTTGAAGCTAAGCCTTCTAGTTCGGATTGATTTGAAGTTAATATCATGTGTTTCTCTTGGATTTGACGCTATCTCGTTTGAATCGCATGCAGTTGACTCTAAATTGTGTTTATCACATGTATTTGAAGCTAAACCACTTGTTTCGCATGGATTTGATGCTAACTCGTTTTTTTCGCCTGCATTTGAAGCTATTTCATTTAAACCGCAGATATTTGAAGGTAAATCATTTGTTTCGCATGGATTTAAAGCTAAGCCACCTACTTCGCTTTGATTTGAAGATAAATCATGTGTTTCCCTGGTATTTGAAGCTAACTCGTTTGATTCGCATGCAGTTGAAGCTAAATCCCGTTTATCACAAGTATTTGAAGCTAAATCATTTGTTTCGCATGGATTTGAAGTTAAGCCTCCTACTTCATATTGAATTGATGCTAAATCATGAGTTTCGAATGGATTTGATGCTAACTCGTTTTTTTCGCCTGCATATTGAAGCTATTTCATTTAAACCGCAGGTATTTGAAGGTAAATCATTTGCTTCGCATGGATTTGAATCTAAGCCTCCTACTTATCTTTGATTTAAAGTTAAATCATTTGTTTCCCTGGTATTAGAAGCTAACTCGTTTGATTCGCATGCAGTTGAAGCTAAATCCCGTTTATCACAAGTATTTGAAGCTAAATCATTTGTTTCGCATGGATTTGAAGCTAAGCCTTCTACTTCGCATTGATTTGAAGTTAAATCATGTGTTTCCCTGGGATTTGAATCTAACTCGTTTGATTCGCATGCAGTTGACTCTAAATCGTGTTTATCACAAGTATTTGAAGCTAAACCATTTGTTTCGCATGGATTTGAAGCTAAGCCTTCTACTTCGCATTGATTTGAAGCTAACTCGTGTGTTTCCCATGAATTTGATGCTAACTCGTTTGTTTCGCCTGCATTTGAAGGTATTTCTTTTAAACCGCAGGTATTTGAAGGTAAACCATTTGTTTCGCATGGATTTGAAGCTAAGCCTCCTACTTCGCTTTGATTTGAAGTTGAATCATGTGTTTTCCTGGGATTTGAAGCTAACTTGTTTGATTCGCATGCAGTTGACTATAAATCCCGTTTATCACAAGTATTTGAAGCTAAACCACATGTTTCGCATGGACTTGAAGTTAAGCCTTCTACTTTATATTGATTTGATGCTAAATCATGTGTTTCGCATGGATTTGATGCTAACCCGTTTTTTTCGCCTGCATTTGAAGCTATTTCATTTAAACCGCAGGTATTTGAAGGTAAATCATTTGTTTCGCATGGAATTGAATCTAAGCTTCCTACTGCGCTTTGAGTTGAAGTTAAGTCATGTGTTTTCCTGGGATTTGAAGCTAACTCGTTTGATTCGCATGCAGTTGACTCTAAATCCCGTTTATCACAAGTATTTGAAGCTAAGCCACATGTTTCGCATGGATTTGAAGTTAAGCCTTCTACTTCGCATTGATTTGAAGCTAACTCATGTGTTTCCCATGGATTTGAAGCTATCTCGTTTGTTTCGCCTGCATTTGAAGCTATTGCATTTAAACCGCAGGTATTTGAAGGTAAATCATTTATTTCGCATGTATTTGAAGCTAAGCCTTCTACTTCGCATTGATTTGAAGCTAACTCATGTGTTTCCCATGGATTTGAAGCTAACTCGTTTGTTTCGCCTGCATTTGAAGTTATTTCATTTAAACCGCAGCTATTTGAAGGTAAATCATTTGTTTCCCATAGATTTGAATTTAAGCCTCCTACTTCGCTTTGATTAGAAGTTAAATCATGTGTTTTCCTGGGATTTGAATCTAACTCGTTTGATTCGCATGCAGTTGACTCTAAATAGTGTTTATCACAAGTATTTGAAGCTAAACCATTTGTTTCGCATGGATTTGAAGCTAAGCCTTCTAATTCGCATTGATTTGAAGCTAACTCATGTGTTTCCCATGAATTTGAAGCTAACTCGTTTGTTTCGCCTGCATTTGAAGGTATTTCATTTAAACCGCAGGTATTTGAAGGTAAATCATTTGTTTCGCATGGATATGAAGCTAAATTGTTCATTTGGCATGAATTTGAAGCTAAATCGATCGTTTAAAATCGGTATTTCGCACGAATTTGAATCGAAATCGTGTGTTTCGCATGATATTGAAGTTAAATCGTTTGTTTCGTGTGGATTTAAAGCTAATTCGTGTATTTCGCATGAATATGAAGCTTGATTGTTCATTTCGCATGAATTTGAATATAAATCGTTTGTTTTAAATCGCTATTTCGCACGAATTTGAGTCGGAAACGTGTATTTCGCATGAATCTGAAGCTAAATTGTACATTTGGCATGAATTTGAAGCTAAATCGATCTTTTAAAATCGCTATTTCCCACGAATTTGAATCGTAATCGTGTGTTTCGCTTGATATTGAAGTTAAATCGTTTGTTTCGTTTGGATTTAAAGCCAAATCGTGTATTTCGCATAAATCTGAAGCTAAATTGTTCATTTCGCATGAATTTGAAGCTAAATCGATCGTTTAAAATCGCTATTTCGCACGAATTTGAATCGAAATCGTGTGTTTCGTATGATACTGAAGTTAAATCGTTCGTTTCGTGTGGATTTAAAGCTAATTCGTGCATTTCGCATGAATATGAAGCTTGATTGTTCATTTCGCATGAATTTGAAAATAAATCGCTTGTTTAAAATCGCTATTTCGCACGAATTTGAATCGAAATCGTGTGTTTCGCATGATAGTGAAGTTAAATCGTTTGTTTCGTGTGGATTTGAAGCAAATTCGTGTATATCGCATGAAACTGAAGCTAAATTGTTCATTTCGCATGAATTTGAAGCTAAATCGTTTGTTTAAAATCGCTATTTCGTACGAATTTGAGTCGAAATCGTGTATTTCGCATGATATTGAAGTTAAATCGTTTGTTTCGTGTGGATTTGAAGCAAATTCGTGTATATCGCATGAAACTGAAGCTAAATTGTTCATTTCGCATGAATTTGAAGCTAAATCGTTTGTTTAAAATCGCTATTTCGTACGAATTTGAGTCGAAATCGTGTAGTTCGCATGATATTGACGCTAAATCGTTCATTTGGCATGAATTTGAAGCTAAATCGATCTTTTAAAATCGCTATTTCGCACGAATTTGAATCGAAATCGTGTGTTTCGCATGATATTGAAGTTGAATCGATTGTTTTGTGTGGATTTAAAGCCAATTAGTGTATTTCGCATGAATCTGAAGCTAAATTGTTCATTTGGCATGAATTTGAAGCTAAATCGATCGTTTAAAATCGCTATTTCGATCGAATTTGAGTCGAAATCGTGTATTTCGCATGATATTGACGCTAAATCGTTTTTCTCGCTTGAATTTGAAGCAAATTCGTGTATATCGCATGAATCTGAAGCTAAATTGTTCATTTGGCATGAATTTGAAGATAAATCGATCGTTTAAAATCGATATTTCGCACGAATTTGAATCGAAATCGTGTGTCTCGCATGATATTAAAGTTGAATCGTTTGTTTCGTGGGGATTTAAAGCTAATTCGTGTATTTCGCATGAATCTGAAGCTAAATTGTTCATTTCGCATGAATTTGAAGCTAAATCGTTTATTTAAAATCTTTATTTCGATCGAATTTGCGTCGAAATCGTGTATTTCTCATGATATTGACGCTAAATCGTTTGTCTCGCGAGAATTTGTAGCAAATTCGTGTATATCGCATGAATCTGAAGCTAAATTGTTCATTTGGCATGAATTTGAAGCTAAATCGATCGTTTAAAATCGCTATTTCGCACGAATTTGAATCGAAATCGTGTGTTTCGCATGATATTGAAGTTAAATCGTTTGTTTCGTGTGGATTTAAAGCTAATTCGTGTATTTCACATGAATCTGTAGCTAAATTGTTCATGTCGCATGAATTTGAAGCTAAATCGTTTGTTTGAAATCGCTATTTCGCACGAATTTGAGTCGGAATCGTGTATTTCGCATGAATCTGAAGCTAAATTGTTCATTTGGCCTGAATTTGAAGCTAAATCGATCTTTTAAAATCGCTATTTCCCACGAATTTGAAACGAAATCTTGTGTTTCGCATGATATTGAAGTTAAATCGTTTGTCTCGCGTGGATTTGAAGCAAATTCGTGTATTTCGCATGAATCTGAAGCTAAATTGTGCATTTCGCATGAATTTGAAGCTAAATCGTTTGTTTAAAATCGCTATTTCGATCGAATTTGAGTCGAAATCGTGTATTTCGCATGATATTGACGCTAAATCGATTGTCACGCGTGGACTTGAAGCAAATTCGTGTATTTCGCATGAATCTGAAGCTAAATGGTTCATTTGGCATGAATTTGAAGCTAAATCGATCTTTTAAAATCGCTATTTCCCACGAATTTGAAACGAAATCTTGTGTTTCGCATGATATTGAAGTTAAATCGTTTGTCTCGCGTGGATTTGAAGCAAATTCGTGTATATCGCATGAATCTGAAGCTAAATTGTTCATTTCGCATGAATTTGAAGCTAAATCGATCGTTTAAAATCGCTATTTCGCACGAATTTGAATCGAAATCGTGTGTTTCGCATGATATTGAAGATAAATCGTTTGTCTCGCGTGGATTTGAAGCAAATTCGTGTATATCGCATGAATCTGAAGCTAAATTGTTCATTTCGCATGAATTTGAAGCTAAATCGATCTTTCAAAATCGCTATTTCCCACGAATTTGAATCGAAATCGTGTGTTTCGCATGATATTAAAGTTAAATCGTTTGTTTCGTGGGGATTTAAAGCTAATTCGTGTATTCCGCATGAATCTGAAGCTAAATTGTTCATTTCGCATGAATTTGAAGCTAAATCGTTTATTTAAAACCTCTATTTCGATCGAATTTGCGTCGAAATCGTGTATTTCTCATGATATTGACGCAAAATCGTTTGTCACGCGTGAATTTGAAGCAAATTCGTGTATATCGCATGAATCTGAAGCTAAATTGTTCATTTGGCATGAATTTGAACCTAAATCGATCGTTTAAAATCGCTATTTCGCACGAATTTGAATCGAAATCGTGTGCTTCGCATGATATTGAAGTTAAATCGTTTTTTTCGTGTGGATTTAAAGCTAATTCGTGTATTTCACATGAATCTGTAGCTAAATTGTTCATGTCGCATGAATTTGAAGCTAAATCGTTTGTTTAAAGTCGCTATTTCGCACGAATTTGAGTCGGAATCGTGTATTTCGCATGAATCTGAAGCTAAATGGTTCATTTGGCATGAATTTGAAGCTAAATCGATCTTTTAAAATCGCTATTTCCCACGAATTTGAAACGAAATCTTGTGTTTCGCATGATATTGAAGTTAAATCGTTTGTCTCGCGTGGATTTGAAGCAAATTCGTGTATTCCGCATGAATCTGAAGCTAAATTGTTCATTTCGCATGAATTTGAAGCTAAATCGTTTATTTAAAATCGCTTTTTCGTACGATTTTGTGACGAAATCGTGTTTTTCGCATGATATTGACGCTAAATCGTTTGTCCCGCGTGGATTTGAAGCAAATTCGTGTATTTCGCATGAATCTGAAGCTAAATTGTTCATTTGGCATGAATTTGAAGCTAAATCGATCTTTTAAAATCGGTATTTCCCACGAATTTGATTCGGAATCGTATGTTTCGCATGATATTGACGTTAAATCGTTTGTTTGGTGTGGATTTAAAGCTAATTCGTGTATTTCGCATGAATCTAAATCTAAATTGTGCATTTCGCATGAATTTGAAGCTAAACCGATCGGATAAAATCGCTATTTCGCAAGAATTTGAGTCGGAATCGTGTATTTCGCATGAATCTGAATCTAAATTGTTCATTTGGCATAAATTTGAAGCTAAATCGATCTTTTAAAGTCGCTATTTCGCACGAATTTGAATCGAAATCGTGTGTTTCGCATGATATTGAAGTTAAATCGTTTGTCTCGCGTGGATTTGAAGCAAATTCGTGTATATCGCATGAATCTGAAGCTAAATTGTTCATTTCGCATGAATTTGAAGCTAAATCGATCTTTTAAAATCGCTATTTCCCACGAATTTGAATCGAAGTCGTGTTTCGCATGATATTGAAGTTAAATCGTTTGTTTCGTGGGGATTTTAAGCTAATTCGTGTATTTCGCATGAATCTGAAGCTAAATTGTCCATTTAGCATGAATTTGAAGCTAAATCGTTTATTTAAAACCTCTATTTCGATCGAATTTGCGTCGAAATCGTGTATTTCTCATGATATTGACGCTAAATCGTTTGTCTCGCGTGAATTTGAAGCAAATTCGTGTATATCGCATGAATCTGAAGCTAAATTGTTCATTTGGCATGAATTTGAAGCTAAATCGATCGTTTAAAATCGCTATTTCGCACGAATTTGAATCCAAATCGTGTGTTTCGCATGATATTGAAGTTAAATCGTTTGTTTCGTGTGGATTTAAAGCTAATTCGTGTATTTCACATGAATCTGTAGCTAAATTGTTCATGTCGCATGAATTTGAAGCTAAATCGTTTGTTCAAAGTCGCTATTTCGCACGAATTTGAGTCGGAATCGTGTATTTCGCATGAATCTGAAGCTAAATGGTTCATTTGGCATGAATTTGAAGCTAAATCGGTCTTTTAAAATCGCTATTTCCCACGAATTTGAAACGAAATCTTGTGTTTCGCATGATATTGAAGTTAAATCGTTTGTCTCGCGTGGATTTGAAGCAAATTCGTGTATATCGCATGAATCTGAAGCTAAATTGTTCATTTCGCATGAATTTGAAGCTAAATCGATCTTTCAAAATCGCTATTTCCCACGAATTTGAATCGAAATCGTGTGTTTCGCATGATATTGAAGTTAAATCGTTTGTTTCGTTTGGATTTGAAGCTAATTCGTGTATTTCGCATGAATCTGAAGCGAAGTTGTTCATTTCGCATGAATTTGAAGCTAAATCGATCTTTCAAAATCGCTATTTCCCACGAATTTGAATCGAAATCGTGTGTTTCGCATGATATTGAAGTTAAATCGTTTGTTTCGTGGGGATTTAAAGCTAATTCGTGTATTTCGCATGAATCTGAAGATAAATTGTTCATTTCGCATGAATTTGAAGCTAAATCGTTTATTTAAAATCTCTATTTCGATCGAATTTGAGTCGAAATCGTGTATTTCGCATGATATTGACGCTAAATCGTTTGTCTCGCTTGAATTTGAAGCAAATTCGTGTATATCGCATGAATCTGAAGCTACATTGTGCATTTCGCATGAATTTGAAGCTAAATCGTTTTATTAAAATCGCTATTTCGATCGAATTTGAGTCGAAATCGTGTGTTTCGCATGATATTGACGCTAAATCGTTTGTCTCGCGTGGAGTTGAAGCAAATTCGTGTATATCGCATGAATCTGAAGCTAAATTGTTCATTTCGCATGAATTTGAAGCTAAATCGTTTGTTTAAAATCGCTATTTCGCACGAATTTGAGTCGGAATCGTGTATTTCGCATGAATCTGACGCTAAATTGTTCATTTGGCATGAATTTGAAGCTAAATCGATCTTTTAAAATCGCTATTTCCCACGAATTTGAATCGAAATCGTATGTTTCGCATGATATTGAAGTTAAATCCTTTGTTTCGTATGGATTTAAAGCTAATTCGTGTATTTCGCATGAATCTGAAGCTAAATTGTGCATTTCGCATGAATTTGAAGCTAAATCGTTTGTTTAAAATCGCTATTTCGATCGAATTTGAGTCGAAATCGTGTATTTCGCATGATATTGACGCTAAATCGATTGTCCCGCGTGGACTTGCAGCAAATTCGTGTATTTCGCATGAATCTGAAGCTAAATGGTTCATTTGGCATGAATTTGAAGCTAAATCGATCTTTTAAAATCGCTATTTCCCACGAATTTGAATCGAAATCGTATGTTTCGCATGATATTGAAGTTAAATCGTTTGTTTCGTTTGGATTTAAAGCTACTTCGTGTATTTCGCATGAATCTGAAGCGAAGTTGTTCATTTCGCATGAATTTGAAGCTAAATCGTTTATTTAAAATCGCTATTTCGTACGATTTTGTGACGAAATCGTGTATTTCGCATGATATTGACGCTAAATCGTTTGTCCCGCGTGGATTTGAAGCAAATTCGTGTATTTCGCATGAATCTGAAGCTAAATTGTTCATTTGGCATGAATTTGAAGCTAAATCGATCTCTTAAAATCGCTATTTCGCACGAATTTGAATCGAAATCGTTTGTTTGGCATGATATTGAAGTTAAATCGTTTGTTTCGTGTGGATTTAAAGCTAATTCGTGTATTTCACATGAATCTGTAGCTAAATTGTTCATTTCGCATGATTTTGAAGCTAAATCGTATGTTTAAAATCGCTATTTCGCACGAATTTCAGTCGGAATCGTGTATTTCGCATGATATTGACGCTAAATCGTTTGTCTCGCGTGGATTTGAAGCAAATTCGCATGAATCTGAAGCTAAATTGTCCATTTGGCATGAATTTGAAGCTAAATCGATCTTTTAAAATCGGTATTTCCCACGAATTTGATTCGGAATCGTATGTTTCGCATGATATTGACGTTAAATCGTTTGTTTGGTGTGGATTTAAAGCTAATTCGTGTATTTCGCATGAATCTGAATCTAAATTGTGCATTTCGCATGAATTTGAAGCTAAACCGATCGGTTAAAATCGCTATTTCGCAAGAATTTGAGTCGGTATCGTGTATTTCGCATGAATCTGAAGCTAAATTGTTCATTTGGCATAAATTTGAAGCTAAATCGATCTTTTAAAATCGCTATTTCGCACGAATTTGAATCGAAATCGTGTGTTTCGCATGATATTGAAGTTAAATCGTTTGTTTTGTGTGGATTTAAAGCTAATTTGTGTATCTCGCATGAATCTGTAGCTACATTGTGCATTTCGCATGAATTTGAAGCTAAATCGTTTTATTAAAATCGCTATTTCGATCGAATTTGAGTCGAAATCGTGTGTTTCGCATGATATTGACGCTAACTCGTTTGTCTCGCGTGGAGTTGAAGCAAATTCGTGTATATCGCATGAATCTGAAGCTAAATTGTTCATTTCGCATGAATTTGAAGCTAAATCGTTTGTTTAAAATCGCTATTTCGCACGAATTTGAGTCGGAATCGTGTATTTCGCATGAATCTGAAGCTAAATTGTTCATTTGGCATGAATTTGAAGCTAAATCGATCTTTTAAAATCGCTATTTCCCACGAATTTGAATCGAAATCGTATGTTTCGCATGATATTGAAGTTAAATCCTTTGTTTCGTGTGGATTTAAAGCAAATTCGTGTATTTCGCATGAATCTGAAGCTAAATTGTGCATTTCGCATGAATTTGAAGCTAAATCGTTTGTTTAAAATCGCTATTTCGATCGAATTTGAGTCGAAATCGTGTATTTCGCATGATATTGACGCTAAATCGATTGTCCCGCGTGGACTTGAAGCAAATTCGTGTATTTCGCATGAATCTGAAGCTAAATGGTTCATTTGGCATGAATTTGAAGCTAAATCGATCTTTTAAAATCGCTATTTCCCACGAATTTGTATCGAAATCGTATGTTTCGCATGATATTGAAGTTAAATCATGTGTTTCGCTTGGATTTTAAGCTAACTCGTTTTTTTCGCATGCAGTTGAAGCTAAATCATGTACATCAGAAGTATTTGAAGCTAAACCATTTGTTTCGTATGGATGCTTAGATAAGCCTTCCACTTGGCATTGATTTGAAGCTAAATTACGTTTTTCGAATGGATTTTAAGGTAACTCGTTCGCTACGCATGCAGTTGAAACTAAACCATGTATATCCCAAGTAGTTGAAGCTAAACCATTTGTTTCGCATGGATTTGAAGATGAGTCATCTACTTTTCTATGATTGAAATCTAAATCTTTTTTTTGCATTGATTTGAAGCTATATCATTGGTCCCGCAGGGATTTGAAGCAATCTCGTTTTTTCGCCTGCATTTGACGCTATTTCATTTAAAGCTCAAGTATTTGAAGGTAAATCATTTGTTTCGCATGCATTTTAAGCTAAGCCATCTACTTCGCTTTGATTTGAAGCGAAATCATGTGCTTCGCATGGATTTTAAGCTAACTCATTTGTTTCGCCTGCATTTCAAAGTATATCACTAATATCGCAACTATCTGAACCTAAATCATTTCTGTCGCATGGATTAGCTGCTAAGCCTTCTACTTCGCATTGATTTGAAGCTAAATCAAATGTACCGCTTCGAATTGAAGCTAACTCGTATATTTTGGATGCTGTTGAAGCTGAATCATGTATATCATAAGAATTAGAAGCTAAACCATTTGTTTCGCATGAAAATTATGCTAAACCATGTGTTTCGCATGAATTTGATGCTATATCATGTGTTTCGATTGGATTTGAATCTTACTCGTTTGTTTCGCCTGCATTTGAAGACATATCACTTATAGTCGCAAGTTTTTGAAGCTAAATCAAGTGTCTCGCTTGGATTTGAAGCCAATTCATTTATCTCGCTAGCAGTTGTAGCTAAATAATGTATATCACAATTATTTGAAGCTAAACCATTTCTTTCGCATAAACCTTCCACATCACATTGATTTGAAGCTAGATCATGTGTTTCGCATGGATTTGGAGCTAACTCGTTTGTTTCGCCTGCAGTTGAAGCTAAATCAAGTATATCATAAGTATTTGAAGCTAAACAATTTGTTTCGCAAAAAAATTAAGCTAAACCATGTGTTCCGAATGAATTTGAAGCTAAATAATGTGATTCGCATGGATTTGAAGCTAACTCGATGGTTTCGCATGCAGTTGAAGCTAAATCATGTATATCACAAGTATTTGAAGCTAAACCATTTGTTTCGCTTGGATTCGAAGATAAGCCTTCTCCTTCGCATTGATTTTAAGCTAAATCATGTGTTTCGCATGGATTTGAAGCTAACTCATTTGTTTCACATGAAGTTGAAGCTAAATCATGTATATCACAAGTATTTCAAGCTAAACAATCTGTTTCGCATGGATTCGAAGATCAGCCTTCTACTTCGCATTGATTTGAAGCTAAATCATGTGTTTCGCATGGATTTGAAGCAAACTCGTTTGTTTCACATGCAGTTGAAGCTAAATCATGTATATCACAAGTATTTGAAGCTAAACCATTAGATTCCCATGGATTTAATGCTAAGCCTTCTACATCGCATTGATTTGGAGCTAAATCGTGTGTTTCGCATGGATTTGAAGCTAACTCATTTGTTTCACATGAAGTTGAAGCTAAATCATGTATATCAAAAGTATTTGAAGCTAAAAAATCTGTTTCGCATGGATTCGAAGATCAGCCTTCTACTTCGCATTGATTTGAAGCTAAATCATGTGTTTCGCATGTATTTGAAGATAAGCCTTCTACTTCGCATTGATTTCAAGCTAAATCATGTGTTTCGCATGGATTTGAAGCTAACTTGTTTGTTTCGCATGCACTTGAAGCTAAATCATGTATATCACAAGTGTTTGAAGCTAAAACATACGATTCGCATTGATTTGAAGCTAAGCCTTCTACATCGCATTGATTTGAAGCTAAATCATGTGTTTCGCATGGATTTGAAGCTAACTCGTTTTTTTCGCATGCAGTTGAAGCTAAATCATGTACATCAGAAGTATTTGAAGCTAAACCATTTGTTTCGTATGGATGCTTAGATAAGCCTTCCACTTGGCATTGATTTGAAGCTAAATTACGTTTTTCGAATGGATTTTAAGCTAACTCGTTCGTTACGCATGCAGTTGAAGCTAAACCATGTATATCACAAGTAGTTGAAGCTAAACCATTTGTTTCGCATGGATTTGAAGATGAGCCATCTACTTTTCTATGATTTGAATCTAAATCTTTTTTTTGCATTGATTTGAAGCTATATCATTGGTCCCGCAGGGATTTGAAGCAATCTCGTTTTTTCGCCTGCATTTGAAGCTATTTCATTTAAAGCTCAAGTATTTGAAGGTAAATCATTTGTTTCGCATGCATTTTAAGCTAAGCCATCTACTTCGCTTTGATTTGAAGCGAAATCATGTGCTTCGCATGGATTTTAAGCTAACTCATTTGTTTCGCCTGCATTTCAAAGTATATCACTTATATCGCAACTATCTGAACCTAAATCATTTCTGTCGCATGGATTAGCAGCTAAGCCTACTACTTCGCATTGATTTGAAGCTAAATCAAATGTATCGCTTCGAATTGAAGCTAACTCGTATATTTTGGATGCTGTTGAAGCTAAATCATGTATATCATAAGAATTGGAAGCTAAACCATTTGTTTCGCATGAAAATTATGCTAAACCATGTGTTTCGCATGAATTTGATGCAATATCATGTGTTTCGATTGGATTTGAATCTTACTCGTTTGTTTTGCCTGCATTTGAAGACATATCACTTATAGTCGCAAGTTTTTGAAGCTAAATCAAGTGTCTCGCTTGGATTTGAAGCCAATTCATTTATCTCGCTAGCAGTTGTAGCTAAATAATGTATATCACAATTATTTGAAGCTAAACCATTTCTTTCGCATGCATGCGAAGATAAACCTTCCACATCACATTGATTTGAAGCTAAATCATGTGTTTCGCATGGATTTGGAGCTAACTCGTTTGTTTCGCCTGCAGTTGAAGCTAAATCAAGTATATCACAAGTATTTGAAGCTAAACAATTTGTTTCGCATTGATTTGAAGCTAAGCCTTCTACATCGCATTGATTTGAAGATAAATCATGTGTTTCGCTTCGATTTGAAAATAAGCATTCTACTTCGCATTGATTTGAAGCTAAATCATGTGTTGCGCATGGATTTGGATGTAACTCGTTTTTTTCGCATGCAGTTGAAGCTAAATCATGCATGTCACAAGTATTTGAAGATAAACCATTTGATTCGCATGGATTTGAAACCAAGCCTTCTACCTCGCATTGATTTTAATCGAAATCATGTGTTTCGTTTCGATTTGATGCTAACTCGTTTGTTTCGCATGCATTTGTATCTATATCACTTCTATCGCAAGTATTTGAAGCTAAATCATGTGTTTCGCATGGATTTGAACCTAACTCATTTGTTTGACATAAAGTTGAAGCTAAATCATGTTTATCACAAGTATTTGAAGCTAAACCATCTGTTTCGTTAGGATTCGAAGATGAGCCTTCTACTTCGCATTGATTTGAAGTTGAATCGTTTATTTCGCTTGGGTTTGAAGCTAACAAGTTTGTTTCGCATGCAGTTGAAGCTAAATCATGTATATCAAAAGTATTTGAAGCTAAACCATTTGTTTCGCAAGAATATTAAGCTAAACCATGTGTTCCAAATGAATTTGAAGCTAAATCATGTGTTTCGCATTGATTTGCAGCTACCTCGTTTATATCGCATGCAGTTGACGCTAAATCATGTATATCACAAGTATTTGAAGCTAAACCATCTGTTTCGTGAGGATTCGAAGATGAGCCTTCTACTTCGCATTGATTTGAAGTTGAATCATTTGTTTCGCTCGGATTTGAAACTACGCCTTCTACTTCGCATTGATTTGAAGATAAACAATTTGTATCGCTTGGATTTGAAGCTAAGCCTTCTACTTCGCATTGATTTGAAGATAAATAATGTGTATCGCATAGATTTGAAGCCAACTCATTTGTATCGCCTGCATTTCAAGCTATAACACTTATATTCACAAGTATGTGAAGCTAAATCATCCGCGTCGCTTGGATTTGCATCTGAGCCTTAAACTTCGTGTTGACTTCATACTAAGTCATGTATTTCGCTTGGATTTGAAACAAACTTGTTTGTTTCGCATGCATTTGAAGCTATTTCACTTATGTGTACAAGTATTTGAAGCTAAATCATTCGTTCCGCATGGATTTGAAGCTTAGCCTTCCACTTCGCATTGATTTGAAGCTGAATCATGCATTTCGCTTGGATTTGAAGCTAACTCGTTTGTTTCACATGTAGTTGAAGCTAAATCACGTATATCACAAGTATTTGAAACTGAACCATTTGATTAGCAAGAATATTGTGCTAAACCATGTGTTTAGAATGAATTTGAAGCTAAATCATGTGTTTCGCATGAATTTGAAGCTATCTCGTTTGTTCCGCATGCCGTTGAAGCTAAATCACGTATATCACAAGTATTTGAAGCTAAACCATCTGTTTCGTGAGGATTCGAAGATGAGCCTTCTACTTCGCATTGATTTGAAGTTGAATCATTTGTTTCGCTTGGATTAGAAGCTAACAAGTCTGTTTCGCATGCAGTTGAAGCTAAATCATGTATATCACAAGTATTTGAAGCTAAATCATTTGTGTCGCATGGATTTGTAGCTAAGCCTTCTATTTCGCATTGATTTGAAGCTGAATCATGCGTTTCGCTTTGATTTGAAGCTAACTCGTTTGTTTCGCATGCAGTTGAAGCTAAATCACGTATATCACAAGTATTTGAAGCTGAAACATTTGTTTCGCAAGAATATTGTGCTAAACCATGTGTTTCGAATGAATTTGAAGCTAAATCATGTGTTTCGCATGGATTTGAAGCTAACTCGTTTGTTTCGCATGCAGCTGAATCTAAATCATGAATAACACAAGTATTTGAAGCTAAACCATTTGTTTCGCATGGATTTGAAGCTAAGTCTTCTACTTCGCATTGATTTGAATCTAAACCATGTGTTTCGAATGGATTTTAAGCTAACTCGTTTGTTTCGCATGCATTTGAAGCTATATCATTTCTAACGCGATTATTTGAAGCTAAATCATGTGTTTCGCATGTATTTGAAGATAAGTCTTCTACTTCGCATTGATTTCAAGCTAAATCATGTGTTTCGCATGGATTTGAAGCTAACTTGTTTGTTTCGCATGCACTTGAAGCTAAATCATGTATATCACAAGTGTTTGAAGCTAAAACATACGATTCGCATTGATTTGAAGCTAAGCCTTCTACATCGCATTGATTTGAAGCTAAATCATGTGTTTCGCTTGGATTTTAAGCTAACTCGTTTTTTTCGCATGCAGTTGAAGCTAAATCATGTACATCAGAAGTATTTGAAGCTAAACCATTTGTTTCGTATGGATGCTTAGATAAGCCTTCCACTTGGCATTGATTTGAAGCTAAATTACGTTTTTCGAATGGATTTTAAGCTAACTCGTTCGTTACGCATGCAGTTGAAGCTAAACCATGTATATCACAAGTAGTTGAAGCTAAACCATTTGTTTCGCATGGATTTGAAGATGAGCCATCTACTTTTCTATGATTTGAATCTAAATCTTTTTTTTGCATTGATTTGAAGCTATATCATTGGTCCCGCAGGGATTTGAAGCAATCTCGTTTTTTCGCCTGCATTTGAAGCTATTTCATTTAAAGCTCAAGTATTTGAAGGTAAATCATTTGTTTCGCATGCATTTTAAGCTAAGCCATCTACTTCGCTTTGATTTGAAGCGAAATCATGTGCTTCGCATGGATTTTAAGCTAACTCATTTGTTTCGCCTGCATTTCAAAGTATATCACTTATATCGCAACTATCTGAACCTAAATCATTTCTGTCGCATGGATTAGCAGCTAAGCCTACTACTTCGCATTGATTTGAAGCTAAATCAAATGTATCGCTTCGAATTGAAGCTAACTCGTATATTTTGGATGCTGTTGAAGCTAAATCATGTATATCATAAGAATTGGAAGCTAAACCATTTGTTTCGCATGAAAATTATGCTAAACCATGTGTTTCGCATGAATTTGATGCAATATCATGTGTTTCGATTGGATTTGAATCTTACTCGTTTGTTTTGCCTGCATTTGAAGACATATCACTTATAGTCGCAAGTTTTTGAAGCTAAATCAAGTGTCTCGCTTGGATTTGAAGCCAATTCATTTATCTCGCTAGCAGTTGTAGCTAAATAATGTATATCACAATTATTTGAAGCTAAACCATTTCTTTCGCATGCATGCGAAGATAAACCTTCCACATCACATTGATTTGAAGCTAAATCATGTGTTTCGCATGGATTTGGAGCTAACTCGTTTGTTTCGCCTGCAGTTGAAGCTAAATCAAGTATATCACAAGTATTTGAAGCTAAACAATTTGTTTCGCATTGATTTGAAGCTAAGCCTTCTACATCGCATTGATTTGAAGATAAATCATGTGTTTCGCTTCGATTTGAAAATAAGCATTCTACTTCGCATTGATTTGAAGCTAAATCATGTGTTACGCATGGATTTGGATGTAACTCGTTTTTTTCGCATGCAGTTGAAGCTAAATCATGCATGTCACAAGTATTTGAAGATAAACCATTTGATTCGCATGGATTTGAAACCAAGCCTTCTACCTCGCATTGATTTTAATCGAAATCATGTGTTTCGTTTCGATTTGATGCTAACTCGTTTGTTTCGCATGCATTTGTATCTATATCACTTCTATCGCAAGTATTTGAAGCTAAATCATGTGTTTCGCATGGATTTGAACCTAACTCATTTGTTTGACATAAAGTTGAAGCTAAATCATGTTTATCACAAGTATTTGAAGCTAAACCATCTGTTTCGTTAGGATTCGAAGATGAGCCTTCTACTTCGCATTGATTTGAAGTTGAATCGTTTATTTCGCTTGGGTTTGAAGCTAACAAGTTTGTTTCGCATGCAGTTGAAGCTAAATCATGTATATCAAAAGTATTTGAAGCTAAACCATTTGTTTCGCAAGAATATTAAGCTAAACCATGTGTTCCAAATGAATTTGAAGCTAAATCATGTGTTTCGCATTGATTTGCAGCTACCTCGTTTATATCGCATGCAGTTGACGCTAAATCATGTATATCACAAGTATTTGAAACTAAACCATTTGAATCGCATGGATTTGTAAGTAAGCCTTCTATTTCGCATGGATTTGAAGCTAAGCCTTCTACTTCGCAATGGTTTGAAGCTAAATCATTTATATCGCAAGTATTTGAAGGTAAATCACTTGTTTCGCATTGATTTGAAGATAAAACTTCTACTTCGCATTGATTTGAAGCTGAATCATGTGTTTCGCTGGAATTTGAAGCTACCACATCTTTTTTACATGCAGTTGAAGCTAAATCATGTATATTACAAGTATTTGAAGCTGAACCATTTGTTTCGCATGGATTCGAAGATACGCCTCCTACTTCGTGTTGATTTGAATCTAAATCATGTGTTTCGCATGGATTTGAAGCTGAGCATTCTACTTCGCATTGATTTGAATCGAAATCATGTGTTTCGCATGGATTTGAAGCTAAATCGTTTGTTTCGCATGCGTTTGAAGCTATATCACTTATATCGCAAGCATTTGAAGCTAAATCATTTGCGTCGCATGGATTTGAAACTAACTCGTTTGTTTCGCATGCGTTTGAAGCTATATCATTTATATCGCAAGTATTTGAAGCTAAATCATTTTTTTCGCTTGGATTTGTAGCTAAGCCTTCTATTTCGCATTGATTTGAAGCTAAATCATGTGTTTCGCATGTATTTGAAGCTAACTCGTTTGTTTCGCATGCATTTGAAGCTATATCACTTATATGTGCAAGTGTTTGAAGCTAAATCATTCGTTCCGCATGGATTTGAAGCTAAGCCTTCCACTTCGCATTGATTTGAAGCTGAATCATGCGTTTCGCTTGGATTTGAAGCTAACTCGTTTGTTTCGCATGCTGTTGAAGCTAAATCACGTATATCACAAGTATTTGAAGCTAAACCATCTGTTTCGTGAGGATTCGAAGATGAGCCTTCTACTTCGCATTGATTTGAAGTTGAATCATTTGTTTCGCTCGGATTTGAAACTACGCCTTCTACTTCGCATTGATTTGAAGATAAAAAATTTGTATCGCTTGGATTTGAAGCTAAGCCTTCTACTTCGCATTGATTTGAAGATAAATAATGTGTTTCGCATAGATTTGAAGCTAACTCATTTGTATCGCCTGCATTTCAAGCTATAACACTTATATTCACAAGTATGTGAAGCTAAATCATCCGCGTCTCTTGGATTTGCATCTGAGCCTTAAACTTCGTGTTGACTTCATACTAAGTCATGTATTTCGCTTGGATTTGAAACAAACTTGTTTGTTTCGCATGCATTTGAAGCTATTTCACTTATGTGTACAAGTATTTGAAGCTAAATCATTCGTTCCGCATGGATTTGAAGCTTAGCCTTCCACTTCGCATTGATTTGAAGCTGAATCATGCATTTCGCTTGGATTTGAAGCTAACTCGTTTGTTTCACATGTAGTTGAAGCTAAATCACGTATATCACAAGTATATGAAACTGAACCATTTGATTAGCAAGAATATTGTGCTAAACCATGTGTTTAGAATGAATTTGAAGCTAAATCATGTGTTTCGCATGGATTTGATGCTATCTCGTTTGTTCCACATGCCGTTGAAGCTAAATCACGTATATCACAAGTATTTGAAGCTAAACCATCTGTTTCGTGAGGATTCGAAGATGAGCCGTCTACTTCGCATTGATTTGAAGTTGAATCATTTGTTTCGCTTGGATTAGAAGCTAACAAGTCTGTTTCGCATGCAGTTGAAGCTAAATCATGTATATCACAAGTATTTGAAGCTAAATCATTTGTGTCGCATGGATTTGTAGCTAAGCCTTCTATTTCGCATTGATTTGAAGCTGAATCATGCGTTTCGCTTTGATTTGAAGCTAACTCGTTTGTTTCGCATGCAGTTGAAGCTAAATCACGTATATCACAAGTATTTGAAGCTGAAACATTTGTTTCGCAAGAATATTGTGCTAAACCATGTGTTTCGAATGAATTTGAAGCTAAATCATGTGTTTCGCATGGATTTGAAGCTAACTCGTTTGTTTCGCATGCAGCTGAATCTAAATCATGAATAACACAAGTATTTGAAGCTAAACCATTTGTTTCGCATGGATTTGAAGCTAAGTCTTCTACTTCGCATTGATTTGAATCTAAACCATGTGTTTCGAATGGATTTTAAGCTAACTCGTTTGTTTCGCATGCATTTGAAGCTATATCATTTCTAACGCGATTATTTGAAGCTAAATCATGTGTTTCGCATGTATTTGAAGATAAGCCTTCTACTTCGCATTGATTTCAAGCTAAATCATGTGTTTCGCATGGATTTGAAGCTAACTTGTTTGTTTCGCATGCACTTGAAGCTAAATCATGTATATCACAAGTGTTTGAAGCTAAAACATACGATTCGCATTGATTTGAAGCTAAGCCTTCTACATCGCATTGATTTGAAGCTAAATCATGTGTTTCGCTTGGATTTTAAGCTAACTCGTTTTTTTCGCATGCAGTTGAAGCTAAATCATGTACATCAGAAGTATTTGAAGCTAAACCATTTGTTTCGTATGGATGCTTAGATAAGCCTTCCACTTGGCATTGATTTGAAGCTAAATTACGTTTTTCGAATGGATTTTAAGCTAACTCGTTCGTTACGCATGCAGTTGAAGCTAAACCATGTATATCACAAGTAGTTGAAGCTAAACCATTTGTTTCGCATGGATTTGAAGATGAGCCATCTACTTTTCTATGATTTGAATCTAAATCTTTTTTTTGCATTGATTTGAAGCTATATCATTGGTCCCGCAGGGATTTGAAGCAATCTCGTTTTTTCGCCTGCATTTGAAGCTATTTCATTTAAAGCTCAAGTATTTGAAGGTAAATCATTTGTTTCGCATGCATTTTAAGCTAAGCCATCTACTTCGCTTTGATTTGAAGCGATATCATGTGCTTCGCATGGATTTTAAGCTAACTCATTTGTTTCGCCTGCATTTCAAAGTATATCACTTATATCACAACTATCTGAACCTAAATCATTTCTGTCGCATGGATTAGCAGCTAAGCCTTCTACTTCGCATTGATTTGAAGCTAAATCAAATGTATCGCTTCGAATTGAAGCTAACTCGTATATTTTGGATGCTGTTGAAGCTAAATCATGTATATCATAAGAATTGGAAGCTAAACCATTTGTTTCGCATGAAAATTATGCTAAACCATGTGTTTCGCATGAATTTGATGCAATATCATGTGTTTCGATTGGATTTGAATCTTACTCGTTTGTTTTGCCTGCATTTGAAGACATATCACTTATAGTCGCAAGTTTTTGAAGCTAAATCAAGTGTCTCGCTTGGATTTGAAGCCAATTCATTTATCTCGCTAGCAGTTGTAGCTAAATAATGTATATCACAATTATTTGAAGCTAAACCATTTCTTTCGCATGCATGCGAAGATAAACCTTCCACATCACATTGATTTGAAGCTAAATCATGTGTTTCGCATGGATTTGGAGCTAACTCGTTTGTTTCGCCTGCAGTTGAAGCTAAATCAAGTATATCACAAGTATTTGAAGCTAAACAATTTGTTTCGCATTGATTTGAAGCTAAGCCTTCTACATCGCATTGATTTGAAGATAAATCATGTGTTTCGCTTCGATTTGAAAATAAGCATTCTACTTCGCATTGATTTGAAGCTAAATCATGTGTTACGCATGGATTTGGATGTAACTCGTTTTTTTCGCATGCAGTTGAAGCTAAATCATGCATGTCACAAGTATTTGAAGATAAACCATTTGATTCGCATGGATTTGAAACCAAGCCTTCTACATCGCATTGATTTTAATCGATATCATGTGTTTCGTTTCGATTTGATGCTAACTCGTTTGTTTCGCATGCATTTGTATCTATATCACTTCTATCGCAAGTATTTGAAGCTAAATCATGTGTTTCGCATGGATTTGAACCTAACTCATTTGTTTGACATAAAGTTGAAGCTAAATCATGTTTATCACAAGTATTTGAAGCTAAACCATCTGTTTCGCATGGATTCGAAGATGAGCCTTCTACTTCGCATTGATTTGAAGTTGAATCGTTTATTTCGCTTGGATTTGAAGCTAACAAGTTTGTTTCGCATGCAGTTCAAGCTAAATCATGTATATCATAAGTATTTGAAGCTAAACAATTTGTTTCGCAAAAAAATTAAGCTAAACCATGTGTTCCGAATGAATTTGAAGCTAAATAATGTGATTCGCATGGATTTGAAGCTAACTCGATGGTTTCGCATGCAGTTGAAGCTAAATCATGTATATCACAAGTATTTGAAGCTAAACCATTTGTTTCGCTTGGATTCGAAGATAAGCCTTCTCCTTCGCATTGATTTTAAGCTAAATCATGTGTTTCGCATGGATTTGAAGCTAACTCATTTGTTTCACATGAAGTTGAAGCTAAATCATGTATATCACAAGTATTTCAAGCTAAACAATCTGTTTCGCATGGATTCGAAGATCAGCCTTCTACTTCGCATTGATTTGAAGCTAAATCATGTGTTTCGCATGGATTTGAAGCTAACTCGTTTGTTTCACATGCAGTTGAAGCTAAATCATGTATATCACAAGTATTTGAAGCTAAACCATTAGATTCCCATGGATTTAATGCTAAGCCTTCTACATCGCATTGATTTAGAGCTAAATCGTGTGTTTCGCATGGATTTGAAGCTAACTCATTTGTTTCACATGAAGTTGTAGCTAAATCATGTATATCAAAAGTATTTGAAGCTAAAAAATCTGTTTCGCATGGATTCGAAGATCAGCCTTCTACTTCGCATTGATTTGAAGCTAAATCATGTGTTTCGCATGGATTTGAAGCTAAATCATGTGTTTCGCATGGATTTGAAGCTAAATCATGTGTTTCGCATGGATTTAAAGCTAACTCGTTTGGTTCGCATGCAGTTGAAGCAAAATCATGTATATCACAGGTGTTTGATGCAAAACCATTTGTTTCGCATTCATTTGAAGCTAAATCATGTGTTTCGCATGGATTTGATGCTAAATCGTTTGTTTCGCATGCTGTTGAAGCTAAATCATGTATATCACAAGTATTTGAAGCTAAATCACTTGTTTCGCATGGATTTGAAGCTAAACCTTCTCCTTGCATTGATTTGAAACTAAATCATGTGTTTCGCTTGGATTTGAAGCCAAGCCTTCTACTTCGCATTGATTTGAAGCTAAATCATGTGTATCGCATAGATTTGAAGCTAACTCGTTTGTTCCGCATGCCGTTGAAGCTAAATCACGTATATCACAAGTATTTGAAGCTAAACCATCTGTTTCGTGAGGATTCGAAGATGAGCCTTCTACTTCGCATTGATTTGAAGTTGAATCATTTGTTTCGCTCGGATTTGAAACTACGCCTTCTACTTCGCATTGATTTGAAGATAAACAATTTGTATCGCTTGGATTTGAAGCTAAGCCTTCTACTTCGTATTGATTTGAAGATAAATAATGTGTTTCGCATAGATTTGAAGCTAACTCATTTGTATCGCCTGCATTTCAAGCTATAACACTTATATTCACAAGTATGTGAAGCTAAATCATCCGCGTCGCTTGGATTTGCATCTGAGCCTTAAACTTCGTGTTGACTTCATACTAAGTCATGTATTTCGCTTGGATTTGAAACAAACTTGTTTGTTTCGCATGCATTTGAAGCTATTTCACTTACGTGTACAAGTATTTGAAGCTAAATCATTCGTTCCGCATGGATTTGAAGCTTAGCCTTCCACTTCGCATTGATTTGAAGCTAAATCATGTGTTTCGCATGGATTTGGAGCTAACTCGTTTGTTTCGCCTGCAGTTGAAGCTAAATCAAGTATATCACAAGTATTTGAAGCTAAACAATTTGTTTCGCATTGATTTGAAGCTAAGCCTTCTACATCGCATTGATTTGAAGATAAATCATGTGTTTCGCTTCGATTTGAAAATAAGCATTCTACTTCGCATTGATTTGAAGCTAAATCATGTGTTACGCATGGATTTGGATCTAACTCGTTTTTTTCGCATGCAGTTGAAGCTAAATCATGCATGTCACAAGTATTTGAAGATAAACCATTTGATTCGCATGGATTTGAAACCAAGCCTTCTACATCGCATTGATTTTAATCGAAATCATGTGTTTCGTTTCGATTTGATGCTAACTCGTTTGTTTCGCATGCATTTGTATCTATATCACTTCTATCGCAAGTATTTGAAGCTAAATCATGTGTTTCGCATGGATTTGAACCTAACTCATTTGTTTGACATAAAGTTGAAGCTAAATCATGTTTATCACAAGTATTTGAAGCTAAACCATCTGTTTCGCATGGATTCGAAGATGAGCCTTCTACTTCGCATTGATTTGAAGTTGAATCGTTTATTTCGCTTGGATTTGAAGCTAACAAGTTTGTTTCGCATGCAGTTCAAGCTAAATCATGTATATCATAAGTATTTGAAGCTAAACAATTTGTTTCGCAAAAAAATTAAGCTAAACCATGTGTTCCGAATGAATTTGAAGCTAAATAATGTGATTCGCATGGATTTGAAGCTAACTCGATGGTTTCGCATGCAGTTGAAGCTAAATCATGTATATCACAAGTATTTGAAGCTAAACCATTTGTTTCGCTTGGATTCGAAGATAAGCCTTCTCCTTCGCATTGATTTTAAGCTAAATCATGTGTTTCGCATGGATTTGATGCTAAATCGTTTGTTTCGCATTCTGTTGAAGCTAAATCATGTATATCACAAGTATTTGAAGCTAAATCACTTGTTTCGCATGGATTTGAAGCTAAACCTTCTCCTTGCATTGATTTGAAACTAAATCATGTGTTTCGCTTGGATTTGAAGCCAAGCCTTCTACTTCGCATTGATTTGAAGCTAAATCATGTGTATCGCATAGATTTGAAGCTAACTCGTTTGTTCCGCATGCCGTTGAAGCTAAATCACGTATATCACAAGTATTTGAAGCTAAACCATCTGTTTCGTGAGGATTCGAAGATGAGCCTTCTACTTCGCATTGATTTGAAGTTGAATCATTTGTTTCGCTCGGATTTGAAACTACGCCTTCTACTTCGCATTGATTTGAAGATAAACAATTTGTATCGCTTGGATTTGAAGCTAAGCCTTCTACTTCGCATTGATTTGAAGATAAATAATGTGTTTCGCATAGATTTGAAGCTAACTCATTTGTATCGCCTGCATTTCAAGCTATAACACTTATATTCACAAGTATGTGAAGCTAAATCATCCGCGTCGCTTGGATTTGCATCTGAGCCTTAAACTTCGTGTTGACTTCATACTAAGTCATGTATTTCGCTTGGATTTGAAACAAACTTGTTTGTTTCGCATGCATTTGAAGCTATTTCACTTATGCGTACAAGTATTTGAAGCTAAATCATTCGTTCCGCATGGATTTGAAGCTTAGCCTTCCACTTCGCATTGATTTGAAGCTGAATCATGCGTTTCGCTTGGATTTGAAGCTAACTCGTTTGTTTCGCATGTAGTTGAAGCTAAATCACGTATATCACAAGTATTTGAAGCTAAACCATCTGTTTCGTGAGGATTCGAAGATGAGCCTTCTACTTTGCATTGATTTGAAGTTGAATCATTTGTTTCGCTTGGATTAGAAGCTAACAAGTCTGTTTCGCATGCAGTTGAAGCTAAATCATGTATATCACAAGTATTTGAAGCTAAATCATTTGTGTCGCATGGATTTGTAGCTAAGGCTTCTATTTCGCATTGATTTGAAGCTGAATCATGCGTTTCGCTTTGATTTGAAGCTAACTCGTTTGTTTCGCATGCAGTTGAAGCTAAATCACGTATATCACAAGTATTTGAAGCTGAAACATTTGTTTCGCAAGAATATTGTGCTAAACCATGTGTTTCGAATGAATTTGAAGCTAAATCATGTGTTTCGCATGGATTTGAAGCTAACTCGTTTGTTTCGCATGCAGCTGAATCTAAATCATGAATAACACAAGTATTTGAAGCTAAACCATTTGTTTCGCATGGATTTGAAGTTAAGTCTTCTACTTCGCATTGATTTGAATCTAAACCATGTGTTTCGAATGGATTTTAAGCTAACTCGTTTGTTTCGCATGCATTTGAAGCTATATCATTTCTAACGCGATTATTTGAAGCTAAATCATGTGTTTCGCATGTATTTGAAGATAAGCCTTCTACTTCGCATTGATTTCAAGCTAAATCATGTGTTTCGCATGGATTTGAAGCTAACTTGTTTGTTTCGCATGCACTTGAATCTAAATCATGTATATCACAACTGTTTGAAGCTAAAACATACGATTCGCATTGATTTGAAGCTAAGCCTTCTACATCGCATTGATTTGAAGCTAAATCATGTGTTTCGCTTGGATTTTAAGCTAACTCGTTCGTTACGCATGCAGTTGAAGCTAAACCATGTATATCACAAGTAGTTGAAGCTAAACAATTTGTTTCGCATGGATTTGAAGATGAGCCATCTACTTTTCTATGATTTGAATCTAAATCTTTTTTTTGCATTGATTTGAAGCTAAAATCATTGGTCCCGCAGGGATTTGAAGCAATCTCGTTTTTTCGCCTGCATTTGAAGCTATTTCATTTAAAGCTCAAGTATTTGAAGGTAAATCATTTGTTTCGCATGCATTTTAAGCTAAGCCATCTACTTCGCTTTGATTTGAAGCGAAATCATGTGCTTCGCATGGATTTTAAGCTAACTCATTTGTTTCGCCAGCATTTCAAAGTATATCACTTATATCGCAACTATCTGAACCTAAATCATTTCTGTCGCATGGATTAGCAGCTAAGCCTACTACTTCGCATTGATTTGAAGCTAAATCAAATGTATCGCTTCGAATTGAAGCTAACTCGTATATTTTGGATGCTGTTGAAGCTAAATCATGTATATCATAAGAATTGGAAGCTAAACCATTTGTTTCGCATGAAAAATTATGCTAAACCATGTGTTTCGCATGAATTTGATGCAATATCATGTGTTTCGATTGGATTTGAATTTTACTCGTTTGTTTTGCCTGCATTTGAAGACATATCACTTATAGTCGCAAGTTTTTGAAGCTAAATCAAGTGTCTCGCTTGGATTGAAGCCAATTCATTTATCTCGCTAGCAGTTGTAGCTAAATAATGTATATCACAATTATTTGAAGCTAAACCATTTCTTTCGCATGCATGCGAAGATAAACCTTCCACATCACATTGATTTGAAGCTAAATCATGTGTTTCGCATGGATTTGGAGCTAACTCGTTTGTTTCGCCTGCAGTTGAAGCTAAATCAAGTATATCACAAGTATTTGAAGCTAAACAATTTGTTTCGCATTGATTTGAAGCTAAGCCTTCTACATCGCATTGATTTGAAGATAAATCATGTGTTTCGCTTCGATTTGAAAATAAGCATTCTACTTCACATTGATTTGAAGCTAAATCATGTGTTACGCATGGATTTGGATCTAACTCGTTTTTTTTCGCATGCAGTTGAAGCTAATCATGCATGTCACAAGTATTTGAAGATAAACCATTTGATCGCATGGATTTGAAACCAAGCCTTCTACTTCGCATTGATTTAATCGAAATCATGTGTTTCGTTTCGATTTGATGCTAACTCGTTTGTTTCGCATGCATTTGTATCTATATCACTTCTATCGCAAGTATTTGAAGCTAAATCATGTGTTTCGCATGGATTTGAACCTAACTCATTTGTTTGACATAAAGTTGAATCTAAATCATGTTTATCACAAGTATTTGAAGCTAACCATCTGTTTCGCATGGATTCGAAGATGAGCCTTCTACTTCGCATTGATTTGAAGTTGAATCGTTTATTTCGCTTGGATTTGAAGCTAACAAGTTTGTTTCGCATGCAGTTCAAGCTAATCATGTATATCATAAGTATTTGAAGCTAAACAATTTGTTTCGCAAAAAAATTAAGCTAAACCATGTGTTCCGAATGATTTGAAGCTAAATAATGTGATTCGCATGGATTTGAAGCTAACTCGATGGTTTCGCATGCAGTTGAAGCTAAAGCATGTATATCACAAGTATTTGAAGCTAAACCATTTGTTTCGCTTGGATTCGAAGATAAGCCTTCTCCTTCGCATTGATTTTAAGCTAAATCATGTGTTTCGCATGGATTTGAAGCTAACTCATTTGTTTCACATGAAGTTGAAGCTAAATCATGTATATCACAAGTATTTAAGCTAAACAATCTGTTCGCATGGATTCGAAGATCAGCCTTCTACTTCGCATTGATTTGAAGCTAAATCATGTGTTTCGCATGGATTTGAAGCTAACTCGTTTGTATCACATGCAGTTGAAGCTAAATCATGTATATCACAAGTATTTGAAGCTAAACCATTAGATTCCCATGGATTTAATGCTAAGCCTTCTACATCGCATTGATTTGGAGCTAAATCGTGTGTTTCGCATGGATTTCGAAGCTAACTCATTTGTTTCACATGAAGTTGTAGCTAAATCATGTATATCAAAGTATTTGAAGCTAAAAAATCTGTTTCGCATGGATTCGAAGATCAGCCTTCTACTTCGCATTGATTTGAAGCTAAATCATGTGTTTCGCATGGATTTGAAGCTAAATCATGTGTTTCGCATGGATTTAAAGCTAACTCGTTTGGTTCGCATGCAGTTGAAGCAAAATCATGTATATCACAGGTGTTTGAAGCAAAACCATTTGTCTTCGCATTCATTTGAAGCTAAATCATGTGTTTCGCATGGATTTGATGCTAAATCGTTTGTTTCGCATGCTGTTGAAGCTAAATCATGTATATCACAAGTATTTGAAGCTAAATCACTTGTTTCGCATGGATTTGAAGCTAAACCTTCTCCTTGCATTGATTTGAAACTAAATCATGTGTTTCGCTTGGATTTGAAGCTAACTCGTTTGTTCCGCATGCCGTTGAAGCTAAATCACGTATATCACAAGTATTTGAAGCTAAACCATCTGTTTCGTGAGGATTCGAAGATGAGCCTCCTACTTCGCATTGATTTGAAGTTGAATCATTTGTTTCGCTCGGATTTGAAACTACGCCTTCTACTTCGCATTGATTTGAAGATAAACAATTTGTATCGCTTGGATTTGAAGCTAAGCCTTCTACTTCGCATTGATTGAAGATAAATAATGTGTTTCGCATAGATTTGAAGCTAACTCATTTGTATCGCCTGCATTTCAAGCTATAACACTTATATTCACAAGTATGTGAAGCTAAATCATCCGCGTCGCTTGGATTTGCATCTGAGCCTTAAACTTCGTGTTGACTTCATACTAAGTCATGTATTTCGCTTGGATTTGAAACAAACTTGTTTGTTTCGCATGCATTTGAAGCTATTTCACTTATGTGTACAAGTATTTGAAGCTAAATCATTCGTTCCGCATGGATTTGAAGCTTAGCCTTCCACTTCGCATTGATTTGAAGCTGAATCATGCCGTTTCGCTTGGATTTGAAGCTAACTCGTTTGTTTCGCATGTAGTGAAGCTAAATCACGTATATCACAAGTATTTGAAGCTAAACCATCTGTTTCGTGAGGATTCGAAGATGAGCCTTCTACTTTGCATTGATTTGAAGTGAATCATTTGTTTCGCTTGGATTAGAAGCTAACAAGTCTGTTTCGCATGCAGTTGAAGCTAAATCATGTATATCACAAGTATTTGAAGCTAAATCATTTGTGTCGCATGGATTTGTAGCTAAGCCTTCTATTTCGCATTGATTTGAAGCTGAATCATGCGTTTCGCTTTGATTTGAAGCTAACTCGTTTGTTTCGCATGCAGTTGAAGCTAAATCACGTATATCACAAGTATTTGAAGCTGAAACATTTGTTTCGCAAGAATATTGTGCTAAACCATGTGTTTCGAATGAATTTGAAGCTAAATCATGTGTTTCGCATGGATTTGAAGCTAACTCGTTGTTTCGCATGCAGCTGAATCTAAATCATGAATAACACAAGTATTTGAAGCTAAACCATTTGTTTCGCATGGATTTGAAGCTAAGTCTTCTACTTCGCATTGATTTGAATCTAAACCATGTGTTTCGAATGGATTTTAAGCTAACTCGTTTGTTTCGCATGCATTGAAGCTATATCATTTCTAACGCGATTATTTGAAGCTAATCATGTGTTTCGCATGTATTTGAAGATAAGCCTTCTACTTCGCATTGATTTCAAGCTAAATCATGTGTTTCGCATGGATTTGAAGCTAACTTGTTTGTTTCGCATGCACTTGAGCTAAATCATGTATATCACAAGTGTTTGAAGCTAAAACATACGATTCGCATTGATTTGAAGCTAAGCCTTCTACATCGCATTGATTTGAAGCTAAATCATGTGTTTCGCTTGGATTTAAGCTAACTCGTTCGTTACGCATGCAGTTGAAGCTAAACCATGTATATCACAAGTAGTTGAAGCTAAACAATTTGTTTCGCATGGATTTGAAGATGAGCCATCTACTTTTCTATGATTTGAATCTAAATCTTTTTTTTGCATTGATTTGAAGCTAAAATCATTGGTCCCGCAGGGATTTGAAGCAATCTCGTTTTTTCGCCTGCATTTGAAGCTATTTCATTTAAAGCTCAAGTATTTGAAGGTAAATCATTTGTTTCGCATGCATTTTAAGCTAAGCCATCTACTCGCTTTGATTTGAAGCGAAATCATGTGCTTCGCATGGATTTTAAGCTAACTCATTTGTTCGCCTGCATTTCAAAGTATATCACTTATATCGCAACTATCTGAACCTAAATCATTTCTGTCGCATGGATTAGCAGCTAAGCCTACTACTTCGCATTGATTGAAGCTAAATCAAATGTATCGCTTCGATTGAAGCTAACTCGTATATTTTGGATGCTGTTGAAGCTAAATCATGTATATCATAAGAATTGGAAGCTAAACCATTTGTTTTCGCATGAAAATTATGCTAAACCATGTGTTTCGCATGAATTTGATGCAATATCATGTGTTTCGATTGGATTTGAATCTTACTCGTTTGTTTTGCCTGCATTTGAAGACATATCACTTATAGTCGCAAGTTTTGAAGCTAAATCAAGTGGTCTCGCTTGGATTTGAGCCAATTCATTTATCTCGCTAGCAGTTGTAGCTAAATAATGTATATCACAATTATTTGAAGCTAAACCATTCTTTCGCATGCATGCGAAGATAAACCTTCACATCACATTGATTTGAAGCTAAATCATGTGTTTCGCATGGATTTGGAGCTAACTCGTTTGTTTCGCCTGCAGTTGAAGCTAAATCAAGTATATCACAAGTATTTGAAGCTAAACAATTTGTTTCGCATTGATTTGAAGCTAAGCCTTCTACATCGCATTGATTTGAAGATAAATCATGTGTTTCGCTTCGATTTGAAAATAAGCATTCTACTTCGCATTGATTTGAAGCTAAATCATGTTTACGCATGGATTTGGATCTAACTCGTTTTTTTCGCATGCAGTTGAAGCTAAATCATGCATGTCACAAGTATTTGAAGATAAACCATTTGATTCGCATGGATTTGAACCAAGCCTCTTACTTCGCATTGATTTTAATCGAAATCATGTGTTTCGTTTCGATTTGATGCTAACTCGTTTGTTTCGCATGCATTTGTATCTATATCACTTCTATCGCAAGTATTTGAAGCTAAATCATGTGTTTCGCATGGATTCGAAGATGAGCCTTCTACTTCGCATTGATTTGAAGTTGAATCGTTTATTTCGCTTGGATTTGAAGCTAACAAGTTGTTTCGCATGCAGTTCAAGCTAAATCATGTATATCATAAGTATTTGAAGCTAAACAATTTGTTTCGCAAAAAAAATTAAGCTAAACCATGTGTTCCGAATGAATTTGAAGCTAAATAATGTGATTCGCATGGATTTGAAGCTAACTCGATGTTTCGCATGCAGTTGAAGCTAAAGCATGTATATCACAAGTATTTGAAGCTAAACCATTTGTTCGCTTGGATTCGAAGATAAGCCTTCTCCTTCGCATTGATTTTAAGCTAAATCATGTGTTTCGCATGGATTTGAAGCTAACTCATTTGTTTCACATGACGTTGAAGCTAAATCATGTATATCACAAGTATTTCAAGCTAAACAATCTGTTTCGCATGGATTCGAAGATCAGCCTTCTACTTCGCATTGATTTGAAGCTAAATCATGTGTTTCGCATGGATTTGAAGCTAACTCGTTTGTTTCACATGCAGTTGAAGCTTAATCATGTATATCACAAGTATTTGAAGCTAACCATGTGTTTCGCATAGATTTGAAGCTAACTCATTTGTATCGCCTGCATTTCAAGCTATAACACTTATATTCACAAGTATGTGAAGCTAATCATCCGCGTCGCTTGGATTGCATCTGAGCCTTAAACTTCGTGTTGACTTCATACTAAGTCATGTATTTCACTTGGATTTGAAACAAACTTGTTTGTTTCGCATGCATTTGAAGCTATTTCACTTATGTGTACAAGTATTTGAAGCTAAATCATTCGTTCCGCATGGATTTGAAGCTAGCCTTCCACTTCGCATTGATTTGAAGCTGAATCATGTGTTTCGCATGGATTTGATGCTAAATCGTTTGTTTCGCATGCTGTTGAAGCTAAATCGCATGCTGTTGAAGCTAAATCATGTATATCACAAGTATTTGAAGCTAAATCACTTGTTTCGCATGGATTTGAAGCTAAAACCTTCTCCTTGCATTGATTTGAAACTAATCATGTGTTTCGCTTGGATTTGAAGCCAAGCCTTCTACTTCGCATTGATTTGAAGCTAAATCATGTGTATCGCAAAGATTTGAAGCTAACTCGTTTGTTCCGCATGCCGTTGAAGCTAAATCACGTATATCACAAGTATTTGAAGCTAAACCATCTGTTTCGTGAGGATTCGAAGATGAGCCTTCTACTTCGCATTGATTTGAAGTTGAATCATTTGTTTCGCTCGGATTTGAAACTACGCCTTCTACTTCGCATTGATTTGAAGATAAACAATTTGTATCGCTTGGATTTGAAGCTAAGCCTTCTACTTCGCATTGATTTGAAGATAAATAATGTGTTTCGCATAGATTTGAAGCTAACTCATTTGTATCGCCTGCATTTCAAGCTATAACACTTATATTCACAAGTATGTGAAGCTAAATCATCCGCGTCGCTTGGATTTGCATCTGAGCCTTAAACTTCGTGTTGACTTCATACTAAGTCATGTATTTCGCTTGGATTTGAAACAAACTTGTTTGTTTCGCATGCATTTGAAGCTATTTCACTTATGTGTACAAGTATTTGAAGCTAAATCATTCGTTCCGCATGGATTTGAAGCTTAGCCTTCCACTTCGCATTGATTTGAAGCTGAATCATGCGTTTCGCTTGGATTTGAAGCTAACTCGTTTGTTTCGCATGTAGTTGAAGCTAAATCACGTATATCACAAGTATTTGAAGCTAAACCATCTGTTTCGTGAGGATTCGAAGATGAGCCTTCTACTTTGCATTGATTTGAAGTTGAATCATTTGTTTCGCTTGGATTAGAAGCTAACAAGTCTGTTTCGCATGCAGTTGAAGCTAAATCATGTATATCACAATATTTGAAGCTAAATCATTTGTGTCGCATGGATTTGTAGCTAAGCCTTCTATTTCGCATTGATTTGAAGCTGAATCATGCGTTTCGCTTTGATTTGAAGCTAACTCGTTTGTTTCGCATGCAGTTGAAGCTAAATCACGTATATCACAAGTATTTGAAGCTGAAACATTTGTTTCGCAAGAATATTGTGCTAAACCATGTGTTTCGAATGAATTTGAAGCTAAATCATGTGTTTCGCATGGATTTGAAGCTAACTCGTTTGTTTCGCATGCAGCTGAATCTAAATCATGAATAACACAAGTATTTGAAGCTAAACCATTTGTTTCGCATGGATTTGAAGCTAAGTCTTCTACTTCGCATTGATTTGAATCTAAACCATGTGTTTCGAATGGATTTTAAGCTAACTCGTTTGTTTCGCATGCATTTGAAGCTATATCATTTCTAACGCGATTATTTGAAGCTAAATCATGTGTTTCGCATGTATTTGAAGATAAGCCTTCTACTTCGCATTGATTTCAAGCTAAATCATGTGTTTCGCATGGATTTGAAGCTAACTTGTTTGTTTCGCATGCACTTGAAGCTAAATCATGTATATCACAAGTGTTTGAAGCTAAAACATACGATTCGCATTGATTTGAAGCTAAGCCTTCTACATCGCATTGATTTGAAGCTAAATCATGTGTTTCGCTGGGATTTTAAGCTAACTCGTTCGTTACGCATGCAGTTGAAGCTAAACCATGTATATCACAACTAGTTGAAGCTAAACAATTTGTTTCGCATGGATTTGAAGATGAGCCATCTACTTTTCTATGATTTGAATCTAAATCTTTTTTTTGCATTGATTTGAAGCTATATCATTGGTCCCGCAGGGATTTGAAGCAATCTCGTTTTTTCGCCTGCATTTGAAGCTATTTCATTTAAAGCTCAAGTATTTGAAGGTAAATCATTTGTTTCGCATGCATTTTAAGCTAAGCCATCTACTTCGCTTTGATTTGAAGCGAAATCATGTGCTTCGCATGGATTTTAAGCTAACTCATTTGTTTCGCCTGCATTTCAAAGTATATCACTTATATCGCAACTATCTGAACCTAAATCATTTCTGTCGCATGGATTAGCAGCTAAGCCTACTACTTCGCATTGATTTGAAGCTAAATCAAATGTATCGCTTCGAATTGAAGCTAACTCGTATATTTTGGATGCTGTTGAAGCTAAATCATGTATATCATAAGAATTGGAAGCTAAACCATTTGTTTCGCATGAAAATTATGCTAAACCATGTGTTTCGCATGAATTTGATGCAATATCATGTGTTTCGATTGGATTTGAATCTTACTCGTTTGTTTTGCCTGCATTTGAAGACATATCACTTATAGTCGCAAGTTTTTGAAGCTAAATCAAGTGTCTCGCTTGGATTTGAAGCCAATTCATTTATCTCGCTAGCAGTTGTAGCTAAATAATGTATATCACAATTATTTGAAGCTAAACCATTTCTTTCGCATGCATGCGAAGATAAACCTTCCACATCACATTGATTTGAAGCTAAATCATGTGTTTCGCATGGATTTGGAGCTAACTCGTTTGTTTCGCCTGCAGTTGAAGCTAAATCAAGTATATCACAAGTATTTGAAGCTAAACAATTTGTTTCGCATTGATTTGAAGCTAAGCCTTCTACATCGCATTGATTTGAAGATAAATCATGTGTTTCGCTTCGATTTGAAAATAAGCATTCTACTTCGCATTGATTTGAAGCTAAATCATGTGTTACGCATGGATTTGGATCTAACTCGTTTTTTTTCGCATGCAGTTGAAGCTAAATCATGCATGTCACAAGTATTTGAAGATAAACCATTTGATTCGCATGGATTTGAAACCAAGCCTTCTACTTCGCATTGATTTTAATCGAAATCATGTGTTTCGTTTCGATTTGATGCTAACTCGTTTGTTTCGCATGCATTTGTATCTATATCACTTCTATCGCAAGTATTTGAAGCTAAATCATGTGTTTCGCATGGATTTGAACCTAACTCATTTGTTTGACATAAAGTTGAAGCTAAATCATGTTTATCACAAGTATTTGAAGCTAAACCATCTGTTTCGCATGGATTCGAAGATGAGCCTTCTACTTCGCATTGATTTGAAGTTGAATCGTTTATTTCGCTTGGATTTGAAGCTAACAAGTTTGTTTCGCATGCAGTTCAAGCTAAATCATGTATATCATAAGTATTTGAAGCTAAACAATTTGTTTCGGCAAAAAAATTAAGCTAAACCATGTGTTCCGAATGAATTTGAAGATAAATAATGTGATCCGCATGGATTTGAAGCTAACTCGATGGTTTCGCATGCAGTTGAAGCTAAAGCATGTATATCACAAGTGTTTGAAGCTAAACCATTTGTTTCGCTTGGATTCGAAGATAAGCCTTCTCCTTCGCATTGATTTTAAGCTAAATCATGTGTTTTGCATGGATTTGAAGCTAACTCATTTGTTTCACATGACGTTGAAGCTAAATCATGTATATCACAAGTATTTCAAGCTAAACAATCTGTTTCGCATGGATTCGAAGATCAGCCTTCAACTTCGCATTGATTTGAAGCTAAATCATGTGTTTCGCATGGATTTGAAGCTAACTCGTTTGTTTCACATGCAGTTGAAGCTAAATCATGTATATCACAAGTATTTGAAGCTAAACCATGTGTTTCGCATGGATTTGAAGCTAACTCGTTTGTTTCGCATGCTTTGAAGCTATATCACTTATATCGCAAGCATTTGAAACTAAACCATCTGTTTCGTGAGGATTCGAAGACGAGCCTTCTACTTCGCATTGATTTGAAGTTGAATCATTTGTTTCGCTTGGATTAGAAGCTAACAAGTCTGTTTCGCATGCAGTTGAAGCTAAATCATGTATATCACAAGTATTTGAAGCTAAATCATTGTGTCGCATGGATTTGTAGCTAAGCCTTCTATTTCGCATTGATTTGAAGTTGAATCGTTTATTTCGCTTGGATTTGAAGCTAACAAGTTTGTTTCGCATGCAGTTGAAGCTAAATCATGTATATCATAAGTATTTGAAGCTAAACAATTTGTTTCGCAAAAAAATTAAGCTAAACCATGTGTTCCGAATGAATTTGAAGCTAAATAATGTGATTCGCATGGATTTGAAGCTAACTCGATTGTTTCGCATGCAGTTGAAGCTAAATCATGTATATCACAAGTATTTGAAGCTAAATCATTTGTGTCGCATGGATTTGTAGCTAAGCCTTCTATTTCGCATTGATTTGAAGCTGAATCATGCGTTTAGCTTTGATTTGAAGCTAACTCGTTTGTTTCGCATGCAGTTGAAGCTAAATCACGTATATCACAAGTATTTGAAGCTGAAACATTTGTTTCGCAAGAATATTGTGCTATACCATGTGTTACGAATGAATTTGAAGCTAAATCATGTGTTTCGCATGGATTTGAAGCTAACTCGTTTGTTTCGCATGCAGCTGAAGCTATATCATTTCTAACGCGATTATTTGAAGCTAAATCATGTGTTTCGCATGTATTTGAAGATAAGTCTTCTACTTCGCATTGATTTGAATCTAAACCATGTGTTTCGAATGGATTTTAAGCTAACTCATTTGTTTCACATGAAGTTGTAGCTAAATCATGTATATCAAAAGTATTTGAAGCTAAAAAATCTGTTTTCGCATGGATTCGAAGATCAGCCTTCTACTTCGCATTGATTTGAAGCTAAATCATGTGTTTCGCATGTATTTGAAGCTAACTCGTTTGTTTCGCATGCATTTGAAGCTATATCACTTATATGTGCAAGTGTTTGAAGCTAAATCATTCGTTCCGCATGGATTTGAAGCTAACTCGTTTGTTTCGCATATGTTTGAAGCTATATCATTTATATCGCAAGTATTTGAAGCTAAATCATTTTGTGTCGCATGGATTTGTAGCCAAGCCTTCTATTTCGCATTGATTTGAAGCTAAGTCATGTGTTTTGCATGTATTTGAAGCTAACTTGTTTGTTTCGCATACATTTGAAGCTATATCACTTATATGTGCAAGTGTTTGAAGATAAATCATTCGTTCCGCATGGATTTGAAGCTAAGCCTTCCACTTCGCATTGATTTGAAGCTGAATCATGCGTTTCGCTTGGATTTGAAGCTAAATCATGTGTTTAGCATGGATTTGAAGCTATCTCGTTTGTTTCGCATGCTGTTGAAGCTAAATCACGTATATCACAAGTATTTGAAGCTAAACCATCTGTTTCGTGAGGATTCGAAGATGAGCCTTCTACTTCGCATTGATATGAAGTTGAATCATTTGTTTCGCTTGGATTTGAAACTACGCCTTCTACTTCGCATTGATTTGAAGATAAACAATTTGTTTCGCTTGGATTTGAAGCTAAGGCTTCTACTTTGCATTGATTTGAAGCTAAGTCATGTGTTTCGCATAGATTTGAAGCTAGCTCGTTTGTTTCGCCTGCATTTCAAGCTATAACACTTATATTCACAAGTATGTGAAGCTAAATCATCCGCGTCGCTTGGATTTGCAGCTGAGCCTTAAACTTCGTGTTGACTTCATACTAAGTCATGTTTTCGTTTGGATTTGAAACAAACTTGTTTGTTTCGCATGCATTTCAAGCTATTTCATACATATCACAAGTATTTGAAGCTAACTCATTTATTTTGCATGGATTTGATGCTAAGCCATCTACTTCGCACTGATTTGAAGCTAAGTCATGTGTTTCGCTAGGATTTGAATCTAACTCCTTTGTTTCGCATGCAATTGAAGCTAAATCATTTATATCTCAAGCATTTGAAGCTAAATCATTTATATCTCAAGCATTTGAAGCTAAACCATTTGTTTCGCGTGGATTCGAAGATAAGCCTTCTACTTCGCATTGATTTGAAGCTAAATCATGTGTTTCGCATGGATTTGAAGCTAAATAATTTGTTTCACATGAAGTTGAAGCTAAGTCATGTATATCAGAATAATTTGAAGCTAACCATTAGATTCCCATGGATTTGATGCTAAGCCTTCTACATCGTATTGATTTGGAGCTAAATCATGTGTTTCGCATGCATTTAAAGCTAACTCGTTTGGTTCGCATGCAGTTGAAGCAAAATCATGTATATCACAGGTGTTTGAAGCAAAACCATTTGTTTCGCACTCATTTGTAGCTAAATCATGTGTTTAGCATAGATTTGATGCTAAATCGTTTGTTTCGCATGCTGTTGAAGCTAAATCATGTATATCACAATTATTTGAAGCTAAATCATGTGTTTCGCATGGATTTGAAGCTAAGCATTCTACTTCGCATTGATTTGAATCGAAATCATGTGTTTCGCATGGATTTGAATCTAACTCGTTTGTTTCGCATGCGTTTGAAGCTATATCACTTATATCGCAAGCATTTGAAGCTAATTATTTGTGTCGCATGGATTTGAAGCTAACTCGTTTGTTTCGCATGCGTTTGAAGCTATATCATTTATATCGCAAGTATTTGAAGCTAAATCATTTGTGTCGCATGGATTTGTAGCCAAGCCTTCTATTTCGAATGAATTTGAAGCTAAATCATGTGTTTAGCATGGATTTGAAGTTAACTCGTTTGTTTCGCATGTGTTTGAAGCTATATCATTTATATCGCAAGTATTTGAAGCTAAATCATTTTTTTCGCATGGATTTGTAGCTAAGCCTTGTATTTCGCATTGATTTGAAGCTAAATCATGTGTTTCGCATGGATTTGAAGCTAACTCGTTTGTTTCGGATGCGTTTGAAGCTATATCACTTATATCGCAAGCATTTGAAGCTAAATCATTTGTGTCGCATGGATTTGAAGCTAACTTGTTTGTTTCGCATGTGTTTGAAGCTATATCATTTATATCTCAAGCATTTGAAGCTAAACCATTTGTTTCGCGTGGATTCGAAGATAAGCCTTCTACTTCGCATTGATTTGAAGCTAAATCATGTGTTTCGCATGGATTTGAAGCTAAATAATTTGTTTCACATGAAGTTGAAGCTAAGTCATGTATATCACAATAATTTGAAGCTAACCATTAGATTCCCATGGATTTGATGCTAAGCCTTCTACATCGTATTGATTTGGAGCTAAATCATGTGTTTCGCATGCATTTAAAGCTAACTCATTTGGTTCGCATGCAGTTGAAGCAAATTCATGTATATCACAGGTGTTTGAAGCAAAACCATTTGTTTCGCACTCATTTGTAGCTAAATCATGTGTTTAGCATAGATTTGATGCTAAATCGTTTGTTTCGCATGCTGTTGAAGCTAAATCATGTATATCACAAGTATTTGAAGCTAAATCATGTGTTTCGCATGGATTTGAAGCTAAGCATTCTACTTCGCATTGATTTGAATCGAAATCATGTGTTTCGCATGGATTTGAATCTAACTCGTTTGTTTCGCATGCGTTTGAAGCTATATCACTTATATCGCAAGCATTTGAAGCTAAATCATTTGTGTCGCATGGATTTGAAGCTAACTCGTTTGTTTCGCATGCGTTTGAAGCTATATCATTTATATCGCAAGTATTTGAAGCTAAATCATATGTGTCGCATGGATTTGTAGCCAAGCCTTCTATTTCGAATGAATTTGAAGCTAAATCATGTGTTTAGCATGGATTTGAAGTTAACTCGTTTGTTTCGCATGTGTTTGAAGCTATATCACTTATATCGCAAGCATTTGAAACTAAATCTATTGTGTCGCATGGATTTGAAGCTAACTTGTTTTTTTCGCATGTGTTTGAAGCTATATCATTTATATCGCAAGTATTTGAAGTTAAATCATTTCTGTCGCATGGATTTGTAGCTAAGCCTTCTATTTCGCATTGATTTGAAGCTAAATCATGTGTTTCGCATGTATTTGAAGCTAACTCGTTTGATTCGCATACATTTGAAGCTATATCACTTATATGTGCAAGTGTTTGAAGCTAAATCATTCGTTCCGCATGGATTTGAAGCTAAGCCTTCCACTTCGCATTGATTTGAAGCTGAATCATGCGTTTCGCTTTGATTTGAAGCTGACTCGTTTGATTCGCATGCAGTTGAAGCTAAATCATGTATATCACAAGTATTTGAAGCTAAACAATTTGTTCGCAAGAAAATTAAGCTAAACCATGTGTTCCGAATGAATTTGAAGCTAAATAATGTGATTCGCATGGATTTGCAGCTAACTCGATGGTTTCGAATGCAGTTGAAGCTAAATCATGTATATCACGAATCTTTGAAGCTAAACCATTTGTTTCGCTTGCATTCGAAGATAAGCCTTCTCCTTCGCATTGATTTAAGCTAAATCATGTGTTTCGCATAGATTTGAAGCTAACTCGTTTGTTTCGCATGCTTTTGAAGCTATATCACTTATATCGCAAGCATTTGAAACTAATCTGTTGTGTCGCATGGATTTGAAGCTAACTTATTTGTTTCGCATGTTTTTGAAGCTATATCATTTATATCGCAAGTATTTGAAGCTAAATCATTTGTGTCGCATGGATTTGAAGCTAACTCGTTTGTTTCGCATGCGTTTGAAGCTATATCACTTATATCGCAAGCATTTGAAACTAAATCTATTGTGTCGCATGGATTTGAAGCTAACTTGTTTGTTTCGCATGTGTTTGAAGCTATATCATTTATATCGCAAGTATTTGAAGCTAAATCATTTGTGTCGCATGGATTTGTAGCCAAGCCTTCTATTTCGCATTGATTTGAAGCTAAGTCATGTGTTTCGCATGTATTTGAAGCTAACTCGTTTGTTTCGCATGCATTTGAAGCTATATCACTTATATGTGCAAGTGTTTGAAGCTAAATCATTCGTTCCGCATGGATTTGAAGCTAAGCCTTCCACTTCGCATTGATTTGAAGCTGAATCATGCGTTTCGCTTGGATTTGAAGCTAACTCGTTTGTTTCGCATGTAGTTGAAGCTAAATCACGTATATCAGAAGTATTTGAAGCTGAAACATTTGAATCGCAAGAATGTTGTGCTAAACCATGTGTTTCGAATGAATTTGAAGCTAAATCATGTGTTTCGCATGGATTTGAAGCTAACTCATTTGTTTCGCATGTAGTTGAAGCTAAATCATGTATATCACAAATATTTGAAGCTAAACCATTTGTTTCGCATGGATTCGAAGATAAGCCTTCTCCTTCGCACTGATTTGAAGCTAAGTCATGTGTTTCGCTAGGATTTGAATCTAACTCCTTTGTTTCGCATGCAATTGAAGCTAAATCATTTATATCTCAAGCATTTGAAGCTAAATCATTTGTGTCGCATGGATTTGTAGCCAAGCCTTCTATTTCGAATGAATTTGAAGCTAAATCATGTGTTTAGCATGGAGTTGAAGCTAACTCGTTTGTTTCGCATGTGTTTGAAGCTATATCGCTTATATCGCAAGCATTTGAAACTAAATCTATTGTGTCGCATGGATTTGAATCTAACTTGTTTGTTTCGCATGTGTTTGAAGCTATATCATTTATATCGCAAGTATTTGAAGCTAAATCATTTGTGTCGCATGGATTTGTAGCTAAGCCTTCTATTTCGCATTGATTTGAAGCTAAATCGTGTGTTTCGCATGTATTTGAAGCTAACTCGTTTGATTCGCATGCATTTGAAGCTATATCACTTATATGTGCAAGTGTTTGAAGCTAAATCATTCGTTCCGCATGGATTTGAAGCTAAGCCTTCCACTTCGCATTGATTTGAAGCTGAATCATGCGTTTCGCTTCGATTTGAAGCTAACTCGTTTGTTTCTAATGCAGTTGAAGCTAAATCACGTATATCACAAGTATTTGAAGCTGAGCCATTTGTTTCGCAAGAATATTGTGCTAAACCATGTGTTTCGAATGAATTTGAAGCTAAATCATGTGTTTCGCATGGATTTGAAGCTAACTCGTTTGTTTCGCATGCGTTTGAAGCTATATCACTTATATCGCAAGCATTTGAAACTAAATCTGTTGTGTCGCATGGATTTGAAACTAACTTGTTTGTTTCGCATGTGTTTGAAGCTATATCATTTATATCGCAAGTATTTGAAGCTAAATCATGTGTTTCGCATGGATTTGAAGCTACCTCGTTTGTTTCGCATGCAGTTGAATCTAAATCATGTATATCACAAGTATGTGAAGCAAAATCATGTGATTCGCATGGATTTGAAGCTAACTCGATTGTTTCGCATGCAGTTGAAGCTAAATCATGTATATCACAAATATTTGAAGCTAAACCATTTGTTTCGCTTGCATTCGAAGATAAGCCTTCTCCTTCGTATTGATTTTAAGCTAAATCATGTGTTTCGCATGGATGTGAAACTAACTCATTTGTTTCGCATGCAGTTGAAGCTAAATCATGTATATCACAAATATTTGAAGCTAAACCATTTGTTTCGCATGGATTCGAAGATAAGCCTTCTCCTTCGCACTGATTTGAAGCTAAGTCATGTGTTTCGCTACGATTTGAATCTAACTCCTTTGTTTCGCATGCAATTGAAGCTAAATCATTTATATCTCAAGCATTTGAAGCTAAACCATTTGTTTCGCGTGGATTCGAAGATAAGCCTTCTACTTCGCATTGATTTGAACGCTAAATCATGTGTTTCGTGGATTTGAAGCTAAATAATTTGTTTCACATGAAGTTGAAGCTAAGTCATGTATATCACAATAATTTGAAGCTAACCATTAGATTCCCATGGATTTGATGCTAAGCCTTCTACATCGTATTGATTTGGAGCTAAATCATGTGTTTCGCATGCATTTAAAGCTAACTCGTTTGGTTCGCATGCAGTTGAAGCAAAATCATGTATATCACAGGTGTTTGAAGCAAAACCATTTGTTTCGCACTCATTTGTAGCTAAATCATGTGTTTAGCATAGATTTGATGCTAAATCGTTTGTTTCGCATGCTGTTGAAGCTAAATCATGTATATCACAAGTATTTGAAGCTAAATCATGTGTTTCGCATGGATTTGAAGCTAAGCATTCTACTTCGCATTGATTTGAATCGTAATCATGTGTTTCGCATGGATTTGAAGCTAACTCGTTTGTTTCGCATGTGTTTGAAGCTATATCACTTATATCGCAAGCATTTGAAACTAAATATACTGTGCCGCATGGATTTGAAGCTAACTTGTTTGTTTCGCATGTGTTTGAAGCTATATCATTTATATCGCAAGTATTTGAAGCTAAATCATTTGTGTCGCATGGATTTGTAGCTAAGCCTTCTATTTCGCATTGATTTGAAGCTAAATCATGTGTTTCGCATGTATTTGAAGCTAACTCGTTTGATTCGCATGCATTTGAAGCTATATCACTTATATGTGCAAGTGTTTGAAGCTAAATCATTCGTTCCGCATGGATTTGAAGCTAAGCCTTCCACTTCGCATTGATTTGCAGCTAAATCAAGTGTTTCGCATTGCTATGAAGCTAACTCGTTGTTTCGCCTACAGTTGAATCTAAATCATTTATATCTCAAGTATTTGAAGCTAAGCCATTTGAATCGTATGGATTTGAAGCTAAGCCTTCTACTTCGCATTAATTTGATGCTAAATCATGTGTTTCGCTTGGATTTGAAGCTAACTCGTTTGTTTCTCACGTAGTTGAAGCTAATTCATGTATATCACGAGTATTTGAAGCTAAACCATTTGATTCGCACGGATTTGAAGCAAAGCCTTCTACTTCGCATTGATTGAGGCTAACTCACGTGTTTCGCTTTGTTTTGAAGCTAACTCGTTTTGTTCGCATGCATTGAAGATAAATCATGTATATCACAGGTATTTGAAGCTAAACCATTTGTTTCGCATGGATTCGTAGATAACCCTTCTACTTCGCTTTGATATGAAGCTAAAGCATGTGTTTCGCATGATTTGAAGCTACCTCGTTTGTTTCGCATGCAGTTTAAGATAAATCATGTATATCACAAGTGTTTGAAGCTAAACCATTGGTTTCTCATGGATTTGAAGATCAGCCTTCTACTTCGCATTGATTTGAAGTTAAATCATTTGTTTACCTGGGATTTGAAGCTAACTCGTTTGATTCGCATGCAGTTGACTCTAAATTGCGTTTATCACAAGTATTTGAAGCTAAACTACTTGTTTCGCATGGATTTGAAGTTAAGCCTTCTACTCCGCATTGATTTGAAGCTGATTCATGTTTTTCGCATGGACTTCAAGCTAACTCGTTTGTTTCGCTTCCATTTAAAGCTAGTTCATTTTGATCACAAGTATCTGAATCCAAACCATTTGTTTCGCATTGATTTGAAGCTAAGCCTTCTACTTCGCATTGATTTGAAGTTAAATCATGTGTATCCCTTGAATTTGAAGCTAACTCGTTAGATTCGCGTGCAGTTGACTCTAAATCGTGTCCATCACACGTATTTGAAGCTAAACCATTTGTTTCGCATGGATTTGAAGCTAAGCCTACTACTTCGTACTGATTTGAAGTTAAATCATGTGTGTCGCATGGATTTGACACTAACTCGTTTGTTTCGCCTGCAATTGAAGTTATATCACTTGTACCGCAAGTATTTGAAGGTAAATCATTTGTTCGCATGCATTTGAAGCTAAGCCTTCTACTTCGCATTGATTTGACGTTAAATCATGTGTTTCCATGGGATTTGAAGCTAACTCGATTGATTCGCATGCAGTTGACTCTAAATCGTGTTTATCACAAGTATTTGAAGCTAAATCATTTGTTTCGCATTGATTTGAAGCTATGTCTTCTACTTCGCATTGATTTGAAGTATAATCATGTGTTTCCCTCGGAATTCAAGCTAACTCGTTTGATTCGCATGCAGTTGAAGCTTAATCATGTAAATCACAAGTATTTGAAGCTAAATCATTTTTTTCGCATTGATTTGAAGCTAAGTCTACTAGTTCGCATTCATTTGAAGCTAAATCATTTGGTTCGCATGGATTTGAAGCTAAACCATCTACTCCGCATTGATTTGCAGCTAAATCAAGTGTTTCGCATTGCTATGAAGCTAACTCGTTTGATTCGCATGCAGTTGACTCTAAATCGCGTTTATCACAAGTATTTGAAGCTAAACCACTTGTTTCGCATGGATTTGATGTTAAGCCTTCTACTCCGCATTGATTTGAAGCGGATTCATGTTTTTCGCATGGACTTCAAGCTAACTCGTTTGTTTCGATTCCATTTAAAGCTAGTTCATTTTGATCACAGGTATCTGAATCCAAACCATTTGTTTCGCATTGATTTGAGCTAAGCCTTCTACTTCGCATTGATTTGAAGTTAAATCATGTGTATCCCTTGAATTTGAAGCTAACTCGTTAGATTCGCTTGCAGTTGACTCTAAATCGTGTCCATCACAAGTATTTGAAGCTAAACCATTTGTTTCGCATGGATTTGAAGCTAAGCCTACTACTTCGTATTGATTTGAAGTTAAATCATGTGTGTCGCATGGATTTGACACTAACTCGTTTGTTTCGCCTGCAATTGAAGTTATATCACTTATACCGCAAGTATTTGAAGGTAAATCATTTGTTTCGCATGCATTTGAAG